>NC_141083.1:9263086-9508086 GCF_041138505.1 Cibotium barometz | reverse complement strand
GTGTGGGAGAGGATAGTGTGAATTTGCATTAGTGCATGTGTACATGTATGTGTGTGTGTGTGTGAGAGAGAGAGAGAGAGAGAGAGAGAGAGAGAGAGAGAGAGAGAGAGAGAGAGAATAAAAGTAGATTTTAATAAAATATAAATTAAATAAAAGATATATATGAACATGTGTATGTGTGTGCGTGTTTTTATTTACGTTTATAAATATATACATATATATGTTTTGATTTATGTTTATTAATACATACATATATATGTATGCATGTATGTATGTATACACACACACATACATATACATATATATATGTGTGTGTGATATATATATATATATATATATATATGTATGTATGCAGATCATTTGGTTCGGAGGAACTCACTCTAGTCTTTAGCGATTAGCACAACTTATCTAGTCTTTCAATACTCCGCCCGGATCGTACTACTTATTTAGCAATTAACGATACTTATCTAGTAGGTAAAGATCTCTTCTAGTAGCTTACAGGTAGTGGGCTAGTCTAAATCATTCATCTTATCTATTGTCTAGTAGGTAAAGTTAGAAGATGGCTTGGCCCGATGAAACCGGTGGGTTTCGGTAGTAGCAGAAGCTAGACAATTGCCGACAACTTCTGATTAGGAATCATTGGCCCCGTAGAGTTGATAATGATAATCTAGGAACATATCACTCACTCCCCATAACCTAACCTGAACCCTAAGACAAGCTCTGTAAAATTCGCAGAAATAGCTGTGCAGGAATGATAGAATTCCCTAGTATAATCATTTGGGGAGTCCCGGCTTCGAATACTCCCCCATGATTTCCGTGAGAGTTGGATAAATGTGGGGGAGTAAAGACCATATCCATCTCCCTACTAACACTCTGCTATTCATTCCATGTTAGAGGACCCAGGGAAGAGTATCCTAGTTTGGTAGCCAACGAAGAAGAGAAGAGAGGTGCATCCACTCAGATAGCATGGAGAGGTCGAATGACTAGGACCACGTCAATCTGCCGCTAGTAATTGTCTAGCTTTTGCTACCAACTAAAACCCCCACCGGTTTCATCGGATCGGGCTGTCTTTTGACTTTACCTACTAGATAATAGATAAGATGAATGATTTGGACTAGCCAAGCCACTAGAAGAGATATTTACCTACTACGTTAATCGCTAGATAAGTAGTACGATCCGGGCGGAGTACTGAAAGACTAGATAAGTCGCGCTAATCGCTAAAGACTAGAGCGGGTTTCTCCAAACCAAATGATCTCCATATATATATATATATATATATATATATATATATATATATATATATATATATATATATATATATATATATATATATATATATATATATATACATACATACATACATATTACACACACACACACACACACAAACACACAAACACGTGTGTGTGTGTGTGTGTGTGTGTAATATGTCTATCTATATCTATAGTATCTATTATGCACAAATCTTTTGGGAGGGGAGGGGACACATGATGGCATTTGGAAGAGGGCCAAGTGTTGGGGGTAGGGGAAAGAGAGAAGGGGGTGTGATTGCGGAGGGGAGGAGCCATGTGTTGGGGCAGAGAGAGAGAGAGAGAGAGAGAGAGAGAGAGAGAGAGAGAGGGGTGGAGGCCACATTTTAGGGAAGGGGAGAGAGAGAGAGAGAGTGTGTAGGGGTATGTTGAGAGAAGAAAATTTAAATGAATAATATAATATAAAAATATGAAGATATATAATATATAAGTATAGAATATGCAGAATATAAATAATAACAATATGTAAACATATAATAAGTAAGGATGTTAAATAAATATATTTATTAAATCTATAATAATAATATATTATATAATATATAATATATTGATTTATACATCATTATTATATGTGTGTGTCTTTAATTTTCTTATTTGCACTTATGTATTTTATATATAATGATATATAAATCAATATACATATAGTAAATATATAATAATTTTAATACTATTATATATAAACACATTCACACACACATGTACGTGTACACAACTATACACGTGCGTGTAGAGGGTGTGTATATGTGTGTGTGTGTGTGAGAGAGAGAGAGAGAGAGAGAGAGTTTCTGTGTGTGTGAGAAAGTGTGTATGCAAGACGGGTGTGAGAAGAGAGAGAGAGAGTACATGTGCACGTGTATGTGTGTGACATAGGGTTGTGTTTATCTATGCAACAGAGACATAAAGAGAATGCATGTGAGAAAGACAGATATGCGTCTATGTGAGAGTCGCACATGCACACATGCATACACACACATGCACACATGCATATATAAATACTTACCTCACATAAAAACACTCACGCACACACACTCACACACACATACACATACATAGATGCATACACACGCACACTTAGGTATACATACATACATACAAGCATGCAACAGCAACGCTCTTGTGGTATATTAAAGAAGACATTGAAATACATAACCACAATGGTCAATGAACCCTCACGTGACACGAGCAACACGTGCTGGACAGTGGAATGGAGATAAAATATTGAAATTTGTGTACTATCAAAGGTCATACTATTATTTTATAGGTTGTCCACACTGTGATTTCAAAATTTTGTTTTTTTTTGTTCCTCAGTGCCTGCTTTGAGATTGCTTAACAGTTGGGCAGTTTGTGCCGCGACACGATTACTGAGCAAGATCTTAGTACTTGTAGTCTGTAGAGAGCTAGCATGGCACTCTAAAGAGAGAGAGAGAGAGAGCATTTATTACCTGTAGTTATGATTACCCTCTTCACAGGCATAGTGTTGATGGAAGGGGTGATAACTCTACTGTTGATGCTAGATCTGCCCCCCTTTCACATACTTGTGATGAAGGTTGTGAGCACTGTGAAGGTGGGTCGGGGATCGGTTATGGTGAAAACCGGTGCAGCTACCACGGCCATCGTTCTGGCAAGCACCATGAATGGCATCTACAAAATACAGAGGAGAATATCAAAGCTGGGCTCACCCACACCAGCAGATCACTTCATGCTGCGAACTTACCTTTTAGAGGCGTTTCTCATGGGTATGCCCCCTTTCTTGTACATATCTCCCTAATTACAACAGAATTATGTTTGATGAAAACTAACCTCGGGAGTCTTCTAACATGATGGGTACCTTCGAAGTTTTTTTTTTTTTTTTTGGGTTTGTTTGTGGGGAACTTGGGTGGGAAGGGGGGTTTTGCCCTTCCTTTTGTTTTTGTTTTGGTTACACTCAGGAAAGGTTTACAAATGAGTGCATCCATAGCACCCCACTAACAGGCAAACCTACAAAGTTGGGAAGCCTGCAGCCGTCAATTCACCATCTAAGTCAGAGGCCTAACAGCTTGACCAACCCCTAAGCTAGGCTTAGAGACTAGCAGTAGGCAATGCCACTGGCCACATCCTGTCAAGTGTATGGTTCTTGTCTTTGGTTTGGCTTGGTTCCATGATTCATGGGCTGGACTAGTCTGTGGTTATGCACAACTTTGCAAAACATTTTTTGAAATTGTTCTCTAGAGCACATTATATCCTCCTTCCTAAATTGCATACACGGCAAAAAAGCAAGCATTGAACATTGTGAGACAAAGTTACAAGCTTACCAAAATGCACAAAAATCTACAAACAATCATCAGCAAGCTATAGTAGAAAGAAAATACCTACAAATTAAATAAAATATCAGCACATACAGTATTATGACACATGGTTATAGTGCAGATTATATTGGGCCACATATTTATCATAGAGTATGTTTTCTCCCTGTAAATATGTAGGAGGATGTGTTTCCCTTAAGTTAGACTTCATACTCTTCCAAGAAGCTATGGTTCTCTTCAACATGCATTTATTTCTCTTCAACATGTATACTAGTGATTATGATTCTGCACAGTTGAATTTTTACATGTGTGGATATGACTAGTGGAGGGAATTGTGAGAGATTGGGAGGACGGGGGGAATTTGAAAAGTGGGTGAACCGTGAAATTGGGGGAAATTAAGAGACCTGGGGAAAATTGAGAAATGTAGGGAAAATTGGGAGAAATTAGGGAAAATTGAAGGAAATTAGGGAAATTGGGGTGTTGGGCTTCTCTAGGAAATTGAGAGAAATTGGAGAGATTGGGAGAATCGAGAGAGATTGGGAGAAATCGAGAGAGAGATTGGGAGAATCGAGAGAGATTGAAGAATATCGGGAGGGGAATCGAGACAATTGGGGAAATCTGGAAAAATTCATAAAAATTGGGAGAAATGAGGAAAAAGAACTATAACAAAAAAAGAACTAACTTTTTTCTGTACCGCACGGAACATGATATGTATTGTATGAATCATATGAATTATGAGTACCAAATGCAACTATGTACTTTGGTAAATTCAGAAGCAAAGGTCAAGCTAGTGGCAGGTATTAGAGCTCTAGCTTTTCATACTTGTAGGAAAGCAGTGGTCCTATAACCATGAGGTCTTCATATGGCTAGATATGGTACTGGTGATCATGCGTTATCTTGTGAGAATGCTGCATCTTCATAGGGAGAGGCTCATCTGAAATGAAGACTCTAAGGCTGCAAGTAAACTGGCTTCGAGAAGAAACCAAACAATTGAAGGCTTTTCATTCGGATCCCTAAGTCGTGGAGCTTACTACATCCAAGAGAAGATCGTTGTTAATGAGGTTTCATGTGGAGAAGATGGGAGCCATACTTCACTAGGATGCTCGAGCTGAGACTAGCGTTTGACCAAGGTGAAGAATTTGGCGAGAGGAGTATTTGACCACCTCAAGGTATAGATCATCACAGATGATGAATATAGAAACAAGCATGAGCATTCTTTTAGGTCAAAGATCAATGCCAAGGATCGTGCAAAAAGGAACCGTGGGTGCTTTGCTCCTTCCGAGGATGCGGAAAAAAACAAGGTCAAGGTTGAAGAACCACAACTCAAGGAATTCAAATTGGGAGACAAGGATATAAAATTTGAAAGTTGCTTTGCTAAGATGGGCATCAATAAAGCACTTGCTTTCATTTGCCAATTTGAGATGCTTTTTGTGATGAGGAATTCATCAAAAAGTTCAAGCTTTGTCATTTTGATATGCACCTTAAGGGAACCGCAAGTGATTGGTAGATGGCCAAGAATCTTGTGGGAATGGCCATTACTACTTGGGAGGACTTCAAGAAGATGTTCTATCAATAATTTCTATTGGTCAACTACGAGAAGAATGTGTGGAACAAGTGGGATTGGCTCGTTCAAGATGTAGATGAGTTGGTATCTTCTTATGTTGTCGGCGCAGGGGGAGATGAATATAGCAAGGTGCGAACCTAGCCTTTATAGGCTCTTCGTCTTCCACACTTCTCATGTGGGACAACTATGATCACCTTCTACCGTACATGGCGCTTCCCACACCTAGGTGCACAATTTGGTCTCCAATAGGATTTAGTAGTCCACAACCAAATCTTGTCCATAAGTTTGGGTGAACTCCATAAGTAGAGGGATTAAATTCCATATTTTTAGGAGAATCATGCCCATATGTTTGGGTGATGCTCATTAGTTCGGGTAAACAATGCCCATATGTTTGGATGATGTTCGTATGTTCGGGTCTCAGCCTTTGCATACTCATAGCATTCTTGTGCTTTCAACCCAAGGCAAACGAAGCTCAAGTTTTCAGCACACCAACCCTCAGTCTCGGGCCGGTGTATCCTCTCGAAGATAGCTTCACCGTCGCCTTGCACAATTTTGCCTAGCGCTTGGTTGCTTTATCCTCGTGTTTGGTGGTCAGTTAGTCAGTTTGTCTGCGCAGTCTTGTGGACACAGTTCAGCTTGTATTCAGTTCTCCAGAAGAAATAATGGAAGTACTCCTGCTTGCAGGGGGGCCCTTCAATGGGTAATTTGGGACCCCATCTGGTGTCGTCTCGACTACATCTTTCAGATTCATGTATGCTATTTAAAGGATTGCTAAAGGCTCACTAAACTCAGGTTTAAAGAAGGCCTCGTTGTTCCACACGGTCCTAGCGTGGCGCATGCTACATCGGTATCAGAGCTTGGGACGTGATTCTACCCGGCAACCTAGGGTGAGAGTATCTTGTGGATGGTAAAGCTGAGATCGAGAAAACCACTCGCCCATCCACCATGACATCAAGCTCCGAAGATATCACCAAAGAAGAAGAACCATTCGAAGAAATGCTTCCGCAAAAAGAAGACGAAGACAACCAGAAGTTAAAGGAGTAGATAAGGCAACTCCAGATGCAACTCCAAAAAGTCTAAATGGAAAAAATCCTGGTAGAATTACAGGCAACCTTGGCCTAGCAAGAGACACCCAAAGAACAAAGTTCCTCAATGTAACAGTGGTGTCGATGGATGACAGAAAAAGAAGAGCGAGACCGTGAAGCAAGACTGGCCAAACCGGAGAGAGAGCCAAATGCAAGGCCAAAGAGGAGCGACTGTGGGCAGAGCTCGAAGCGAAGGCGAACCACGAGTGAGAGGCTCTAGAAAACTTGAGGGACCAGTTCCAACAGGCACTCCGGACTTTGGTAACTTCTTTCCACCCTTCTCAGTCCTCCACAACCCCAGACATAGCCTCGACAACCGTCATCCGAGCCTCATCGAACTTCACCAAGTACGATGGCAAGTGTGACCATTCAGTTGTGACCTAGTTCATTCACCAGTTTGTTTCCCATTTTCCACTCTCCAAGATCATAGACACCCAAGATAAAGTCCATGTGGCGGCTCCGCACCTCACAGGTGATGCAATCAGTTGGTGGCAACATTAGTCCTGTTTGCACACAAATTCTTACACTGGCTTACCGGACTATGATTGGGACACCTTAATGTCCGATCTGAAGACAAGGTTTCTATCTCCGTAGGACATGACAAATCTTGAAGATGAGTTCTACAAACTCACCTAGAACGGTTCTCGTGTGCTCACCTACTCCAACAAAGTGATCATAGTAGCTCAACAGTCGCGGATGTCTGAGGATGAGAAGCTAAAGCAGTTCATTCGGAGATTGGATCCAAACATTCGGTTCCTCGTTCGAAATTTTGAACCCCAGAGTTATGATAGGGCTTTGACTCTTGCGCAGAACCACGAGATGATACTCAATGGAGACAAGCCCAAGACCGCTCCAGTCATCCGCAAACCTCAGCAGCAACAAAAGTAGACCACGCAGCAGAACCAGGCATCTAACTAACAGTCAGGTAAGGGGGCTCCCAATAACAAAGACCAGAAGAAGGGCCATAATAGCTCTTCTACTGGGAAGGAGTGACAAGATGGACCTAAGAAGACCCCTAAAGAAAAGATCAAGGAGGGCCTTACTGGAGGATTCTTCCAGCTAGATGAGAAGGAGTGGTGCTTTAAAGAGAACCGTTGTTTTTTTTGCAACCACATGGGACATGCAAAGAAGGATTGTTCCAAATGGCAAGCGGAAAAAGGCAAACAACTAGCCTCTACAGTGGCTACCGCCTCAGCAGCTATACCACCCCCTCCACCCCCGCCCTCAACCACCAATGCTGTTCAGCTCTTACTTGCTTTGAATGCCGTACCCGTAGTGGTATTCGATGATAAGCAGGAGGGTGGAGTTGCGGAGCTTCACAAAGGTCTTATCAGACCTTATGGCACAGCGAAGGGGCAACAATTTGTTGTTCTCTTCGACATGGGCAGTTCAGAAGATATCGACATCCACCGTGACTCCGTTAGAATCACAGATGACAGGACTCCTCCAGTAGTTTTAGGACATCATGTTGCGGGATGATCTCCCACCTAGACTCCCACCCTCTCGTCCTAAAGACCATCATATCGATTTGGTATCTGGACTTGAGCCACCCAATAAGTTTCTGTATCGTCTTTCCAAGGCGTTGGAAGTTGAGTTGGAGACGCAAGTAGTGCAATTGCTTAGGTTTGGTTTCATTAGTCCTTCATCATCTCCATTTGTTACACCGATTCTTTTTGTGCAGAAGAAAGATAAGACCGTACGTCTCTGTGTTACCAAGCCTTGAACAAGTTGACAATCAAGAACAAGTTTCCCATGCCAAGGATAGAGTACATGATGGTGCTAAGTACTTCACCAAGATCAACCTCAAAAGTGGCTATCATCAAGTCAGAATCTTCGAAGCCGATATCCCGAAGATGGCCTTTCGAAGAGAACAAGGTCATTACGAGTCCGTGGTCATGCCGTTTAGTTTGACCAATGCACCGACGACATTCAACAAGATGGTCTCGTGTCTTCGCCGTACTTGGGATGTCTTCATTTTTTTGGATAACATTCTTATTTTTTTTGCCAGTGCAGAATAGCAAGAGAAGGATGTGCAGAAGGTCTTGTAGATTTTGCGAGATAATGAACTAGATTTTGCGAGATAATGAACTCTACATCAATGTAGAGAAGAGCATATTTGGAGTTCAAGAAGTCCAATACCTGGGCTACGTGATCGGTTCTAAAGGCATTCACCTTGATTTTGAGAAGATAAAGGCAATCCTTGATTGGGACGTTCCGAAGGACAGCCCAAGAGATACGATTCTTCCTGGGCCTTTGCCAAGCGTATGGATCAGTTTTCTAACCTTGTAGCCCCATTACAGATTTGCTCAAGGGAGTGAAAACAAGAAGACAAAAAGTTTCAGTAGTAGGAAAGGCTTTAGAGGCGTTCTTTGCTCTGCAAAAGGCGGCTTCCGAAGCACTAGTCCTTAAACTCGCATCGTGGGATGATCCCTTTGAGGGGATCACAGATGCTAGTAATCTCGCCATTAGAGCAGTTTTGCAACAAGAAAGAAGACCCGTGGCGTATTACAGAAGGAAGTTGAATGATGGAGAAAAAAATAGTGTGTGTATGACAAAGAGTTGCTAGGGGTTATTATAGCCTTGAAACAGTCGAAACCTTTTCTTTATGGAAGGGATTTTACTGTGAAGATAGACCACTAGGCCTTGAAGTGGTTACAGACTATGCAAGTGCCGAGTGGAGCTATAGATAGCACTAGTGGAGTCAGTTGTTCCAACAATATAGCGGAATGATTGAGTATGTTTCAACAGTTTGGTGGAATGATTGAGTATGTACCGGGTAAGCACAACCTTGTAGCAGATGCTCTTAGTCGAAAAGATAGTATTCAGACAGTACATGAGTCCACTGTGTTGGAGATACAAGGCAAGGACTTAGATAGTATGAAGACACAGTATGCAGATAGTCTAGAATTTGGAACTCCTTACAGTATGGCCCTTTATTCAGAACCGGGTCATTATAGCATTTAGGACGGTCGACTCTTTTACAAGGGTCGATTATGTCTTCTCAGGGAGAAGAGATCGGCACTCCTCCATGATGCCCATGATTCACTTGGTGGTGGTTATTGCGGGATCAATAGTACTTTGGAGAAGTTAGAAAGATCGTTTTATTGGCCGAAGATGCGTAAGGATGTCTACAACTATGTTTCCACATGTTCATATGTCAGAAAGTGAAAGTACCTCACACCAAACAGGCAGGGTTGCTTTAGCCATTGCCCGTTCCTGAGGGTCCTTTTCATGACATTTCAATGGATTTTGTTGGATCGCTTCTTGCATCTACTAGATCTCGGAATACTCAGTGTATGACGATAGTTGATAGTTCTAGTAAATTTTGTATTCTTATACCATGCAAACAGACTGTGAGGACTTCTTAGTCTATTAGTGATTTAAGACATGATTAAAAAGACTTAACCTTGAAAAGTAAGATGCTTAGAGCGGAAAGTTGTGTGTTTGCATTGAGACACAAGGCCTTGTTAAATAGGGCGTGAAGAGGTACAAATGAAGAGGCATATCTCTGATGAAAGGGTGTGACTCTTGAATGAATAGTAATGTCCTTTGGATATAGAGATGTGTCCTTTAATCAATAGATGTGTCCCTTTGAAGAGACGTGTCCTTTGGTGATGACCCATGTGACAGGGTGTGACCCTTCACTAGTGTCCTTTCAATGATTAAGAGTAATTAAGGATAATTAAGAGAGATTAAGTCACAATCGTGACATTTCCTCCCACTTAAAATAAGATCCAGGGTTATATAAGTGACTTTTGATGTTGCTGAAGATCTTCGTCATCAGGCCATTTATGCTTGTGGTGAAGCTCACACTAGAAAATATTGAACAAGTTTCCTCTATTGTCTTGTTGTCATGCTTTAAATGCTAAATCCCAAGTTATAGCATCATTCTTTAATGTCTTCTTCTTTGTCTGCGTCCAAATGTTGGGCTTGAAGTGGACTTGGTTATGTTGCGGTGTAGAAGAATATGAAGCTTTAATCATGAATTCTCTCGATGATACTTGAATAGTATTTGTTGAAGTGTTCCGCTTCATAGTAGTAAAGTACTCATCCCAATTGTTAGAAGAATGCTTGAAATTCTTTGCAGCGTTGAAAACTTTATCCTCTTGCTTGATGTCAATTGTGTCATCCCATGTACACGTGGGCCTCTCCATTCTGATGTGTCGAATCCTCTTCCACGAGCTCGGTCTCAATCCAGAGGGACCACCTTCCTTGTTTACTGTATGCGCCGCCTCACCGGATTTTTCTCCTCAGACACCTACACCAGTACCTGAGAGTCCTAGCCCAACCGCAATACCTACTGACCCCCCTCCCGCCCACTACACCGGGTGGTCTATCCCTGCTCCCCCCTTGACAACCTCACCCCGACCTTCCTCCATGGCACCGACTCGCCCTCCCACCGATGGTTCTCAGTAGGGCACAAAAGCACCATCAAGAGTTGCAACAGCGCAATCCAATTCCATCTCCTACCATGGCGGATAAACCAATCATTGAGGACGAACTTGTTCTCACCCGATGGCAGCAGGAGATGCAGACCCAGATGGCAGCTATGCAAAGTCAATTCCACAAGACTTTCAAGACTCTCACGTCACAGACGCAACAGATGCAGTCCCGACATTCTCAACCTGGCTTCAATCGACGTACCAATTCCAGACACTGACATGGTTCCACCAGAGGTAGAAGCCGATGGCTTAAAAGCATAGTCACCAAAAACGAGAAACGGGAGAACGAAAACGGTCAAGGAATGGAAACGGGGAAACAAGTTTTTAGGGGTGGAAACGGCCGTTTCCTGTGACAATATCACTTGGGAAACGAGAAGTGGCCATGGAAATGGATGGGGTCGTGAAACAGAGAAACGTGTTTCCAGGGAGTGAAACGGCCGTTTCCTGTGACTATGCTTAAAAGTTATTTATCACTTGTTACAAGCATCAAAAGCTAAGAAATTGGACATTAAACCTGGAGTCCTTTTCCGGCCAATGCAATAAGCGTACAGTTGACCAATGGCTGTACAAGCTCCGCTTGTACTTCGATTCCATGGACCTCACCGATGCAAGAAACATTACCTTCGCCACGTCTTTGCTGAAATACAATGCATTCTTATGGTGGCAAGAACGACTATCTAATGGAAAGACCATCAGCACGTGGGAAAAATTCAAGCATGTCATCCGTAAGCAGTTTATACCTGCCAATTCCGATTTTCAAGCACGATCTCACTTACGCCATTTGACCCAAACGTAAATGCCCTAAACGACCCAATGCTCCTCAAAATCGTAATGTGGAATCTTCTCTTTCCTCATTTATCCTTATCAGATTTCATCCACTCGCATCTACCCATCTCCGCATCTCATCACATCACATTCATTCATGCTACTGGTGCTATGTGACATACTAGATCATCATTATTGCTACGTTTGTACATCATTAGAACCTTTTTAGGTATTTTTTTGTCGTACATTGTGACCCCACTGTGAGCCTTAGTCCAAGGACATGTCAGGCATGAGCTATGTAGGTCACATCTGAAGCTGTAGGTGGTATGTGTCACGTAACCCACTTGGAGAATCCGAGCATTTAAGTCATCCTAGGGTAGAAGCATTGTAGAAGCATGTAGGTTTCGTAGGCTTTGGGTAGCCTTAGGGCCAGCCACAATAGGGCACCCATAAGGGTTGCCCTAGAGCCACATAAGGGGCTAGCTTGGGCCTTGCCAGTTCTTGGCATAGCAGGGCCAGCCTGTCAACTAGCATAAGCAGCTCATAGTCTAGTTGGCCAGCCCACACGTGTGAAGCGCCTACAAAAATAATATTTTCAGCAATTGTGAACAAGCCAACAGCATGTAGAGCAAACTGACTTGCAGCATGGGGTATTAGGTAAGGCGCCCCTCTGACCCATTTCAATCATCTCATCCTCTCATATTTCAGTAGTGAAACAAAGTAGTTTCCATGTGTGCTTAAGTCCTAGGACTTGTGCATACATATTTTCAGCAAAGCACCTTCATGTGCTTCAATCCAAGGCAGCAGAAGAAGTCATCTTCAGCATTCAGCCATCGGTCCCACATCCCCTCAGCAGATCTGGGTGTGCATATTGGCTTCTGAAGTGGCTTCTAAGTTGTCTATAGACCGCTTGATGATTCAGCCAATGTTTGGTCTACTTCGTCCTTGCATTTGGCATTCCATAGTAAACCGTCATCGAGTAAGTTTCTTGGTAAAGTTTGCATTGTAAAAGAATTTCTCCAAAGTAGTAAAGTGAATACTCCTACTTGCGCGAGGGGGCCCTTAAGTGGGTGCTTGGGCCAAAAGAAAATGTATAAAGAAGGCCTTGCCGCATGTTACATGATCGTATTGGTTGCATGCTACATTGGTATCAGAGCTTTTGGTTGTGACCCAGCTTGGCTACCTAAAGTAAGAGCATTTCGTGGATGGTGAATTTGAGGTCAGGAAAAACCACCAAGCCATCCACCATGTTAGGAGACGAAGAAAGAAGTTTCAAAGAAGACACCACCCCAAAATAAAGTCTCCAAGAAGACACCACTAAAGAAGAAACGCTTCCGCAAAGCGCTAAAGATTTCCTTCAAGAGATGATGGAGCAAAATTGACTGCTTAAAGCTACAACTTCAATAGGCAAAAGAGGCAGAAAAACCTAAAGAGCAACGAAAGAGTAGGGTCCCGTGGAATTTGAACGTGTTCTTTTCCTAATGGAGTAACAAAGACGCCGGAATTTGTTGAGGAACGGAAGGCGGAGAAAGTCACAAGCAGGATCGAAGAAGATTGGTGCCGTGGAGAACTCGCGGCTCTAGAACAACACAACCAAGATCAGGAAGTTATGTAACTTCAGCATCAACAAACACTAGCAACATTACAGGCCAGCCTGATTGCGGCACTTCCCGATCTGGCACTTGGTCTACTTCCTCCACCACTCCATCCACCACCGTCATCCGTCCTCAACCAAACTTCAGTTGTAAGTATGATGGTAAGTGATCATTTTGCAATCACTCGTTTACAGCATCAAAGGGCTGCAGATACAGCACGGAAGTGGATGCAGAGAGGAAGGTACAGACAGGTACACCCACACGTGTGAAGCATAGCTGTTGAAACAAGTGTGCAAGTATAGACTGGTACAACTACTTCCTCCGGTGCAGATCCACGAGCTGATTTTGGTAAGCTCTGAGTTTGTTCATCTATCTCTCTTTCCGTTGCCTTATGTCTGTTGCAGATTTGAGCTATCTGGCCCCTTGTGAGAGGAGGGGTATGGCAGATTGAAAAGGGTGGAGACAGAGATTGAACAGTGAATGTATGTTTGTGCTGAGAAGTTGAATCATGTGCATGAGATATGCCAGATGTATGCTCATGGCTGCCCTGCTAAATGGTCTTGGCTGATCAGAGGGAGGCACAGAGTGTTGCTTTGAGACACAGATATGTGTGTGTGAATCCTCTGTGCTAAGAGGTATTATGGGCTGTCAGATTGGACATACAGGTGTATTCTCTTGGCTGATTTTGGTGTACTCAGCCTTACATATTTTTGAAATTGAATAAAGAAATACCGCAAGGGGCGCCAAGCTTTGGGGCCTACAGGTGTTGCTTTGTTTTCAGATTTGGGCACTCTAGCTTCAATCTATTTTGTTTTCATATCTAGACTACAAGTGGAAGGGTGACTGCTAGTCCACCGCACTTTGGTTTCTACCAGAGGCCGGTTTCAAGGTTCCGTTGCCGGGATCAATCATCAACTTTCTGAAGGGGGTGAGCTTGTGGTTGCCTCGAAGAAAGCCATTGCTGAAAAATTCAGCAAGCATGTCTGATACAGAGGATGAGTACTTTTATCATGAAGAGGAAGAGCAAGAGACCTCTCCTGAGAGAAATGCATCTGAGGATATTTTTGCAGGAGAGCAGGCTACAGATGATGAGCCTTATGAGGATGTAACACAGCCGGAAGATGTGCTTGGTAAAGAGGATGATGATGCTCGGTTTAAAGATCGATTGGCTGGTGTTATGGATGTATTTATGCAGCTCACTCAGAGTGAGAGGTTTGCTGAATTTATGAGATCCCGTACAGAGCCCGAGAAAAAGAAGAAGAAGGTTCGTTCTAAGAACCTTCCTCAGGGTCATAGTGGTGCCATCCCACAGGATCCATCTTTTGGCCAGTTTCCGAACATGCAGCATGCTTATGGAGCAAACTCACAGAGTTCCTTCTTTGGACAGCCGTTCTATTCCTCAGCAGAATATGCATCCAGGTTATTTTGGTGGTGGCTCGGTGTTCCAATCTATGACTGGGGGTTATCCTCAGGGAGGCATGGGTATGCACGGGCCTTTTGGAGCTAATTTTCAGCCTGGTATGCAGGGGAATATGTATGGTGGTATGCAGTCCGGTATGCAAGGAAATATGTTTGGAGGCATGCAACCTGGAATGCAAGGCAATATGTTTGGTGGTATGCAGCCAGGTATGCATAACGGAATGTTTGGAAACATGGCTGGAATGTATGGTATGCCAGGTGTGGGAATGGGTAATGTTGACCCTATGATGGGTATGAATGTTGGGGGCAGCAATCTTGCAAAGCCACTTCCATATGATAATCTAACGCCTATGGGAAAGGCGAAGGATTATAAGGAAGGGGGAGCTGCTATGAAGTTTGATACATTCAGTGGGGCCAAAGATAAACTTAAAGCACTCACCTTTTTACAGCAGTTTGATGCTGCTTTTTCTGGTGGGAATTACACAGAGTCCTCTAAGGTGAGGAAAGCTGCCACTTTTCTCAAGGGCAATGCTTTGCAGTGGTGGTCTACTCTTCTTTTGCAGGGCATAGCACCCACTACTTGGGTACAATTTAAACAGGTTTTCTCTTCCGTATGGCTCACATCTACATTTGAGGTGGATGTTATGACCGCATGGCACAAGTTGGATGCTTCAAAATGTGAAAATTTGGAGGATTATAACAAGAAGTTTTGGGAAGCTTTACTCCCAGTGACTTCTTACCGTGCAGTGCCTTTGTCTGAGCAGGTAGAGAAGTATTGTTGTGGGCTGCCCAAAGAGGTGCGAGATTATTGTATCAAGACAAGAGTAACGAACATGTCACAGATGATTGAAAATGCTATGACAGCTAATGCGTTACTCACTGGAGGATCATCTGGGTTTAAAGGCAGTAAGAACTTGAGCAAGAAAGCTGAAAAATCTGGGCATGCTTCACGTGATGCTAAAGGGTCTTCAGAGACGAAGTATAAGAAGTTGCCAATGCCCAAGAGGACTTCTGAGGAAAGACAAGCTTTGAGAGATGCTCGGAAGTGTTTTTACTGTACAGAGGAGGGACATATGTCATTTAATTGTCCCAAAAGAAAGTCCCAAAAGGACTCTGACAATAAAGGAGAGCCCAAGTCAAAGAAACCAAAACCCTTTGCAGGGTTAGTTCCTGATCTTGTGGGGGAACAGCCAGGTGGTGAAGAGACAGAGTTGTGCAGGGCATGGGGCAAAGTGAGAGATCAGAATGCCTTGATATTCTTTGACACAGGTGCTAGAGCCAACTTCATTTCACCAGATTTGGCTGGCCGATTGGGGATTCGTGCAGAGGAGATGGGGCCGTTATATGAGGCTAATATGGCTTGTCCAGGGTCTGCAGAACCGTTACTCCTATCATTGGGAAGCTTCGGCTTCATTTGCAGGGTTATGTGGACAGCGAAGAGTTCTTCATTATGCCTTTGGATGGCTGTGATGTTTTGTTGGGGATGCCATGGTGCCACAGAGTACACGCGGTGGTGGATACATACAATAGGAAAATCACTCTGGAGTCTGACTCATAGAGGGAAAGAACATGTATTGGATGTAAAACTCAAAGGGGAATCTGTTCCTATTGTATCCGCTTCGGCGATTTCATCAGTAATGAAAAAGCATCTTTCCGCGTACTTGATTTATGTAAAGGATGCACAAGATGATGAGTCTAAGTCTAATTTGTCTATGTTAGATAAGGACAAGATTGATTTCTTATGTGGGTTTCAAGATTGTTTTTCCGAGTCATTGCCAGGAGAACTTCCTCCTGAGAGGCCAGAAGATCATGCCATTGATCTAATTCCTGGTAGTACTCCACCGAATAGATTGCCGTACCGTGTTAGTGCAGCCCAACAGGAAGAGATTATGAGTCAGGTGCAGGAGCTTTTGAATAAAGGGTTGAATAAAGGGTTGATACAGCCTAGCTCATCACCCTTTTGCTCACATGTACTCTTAGTGCAAAAGAAGGATGGTTCTTGGCGCATGTGTATTGACTACAGGACGCTGAACAAGAATACCATTAAGAATCGATTCCCCATACCGAGGATCGATGACATTTTGGACCGCTTACAGGGCTCCACAGTCTTTAGTCGTATCGACTTGAAAAGCGGGTATCATCAGATACGTATTAGACCCGAGGATGTTCATAAGATAGCATTCCGAACCACGTTTGAATTGTATGAGTTCTTGGTTATGCCCTTTGGTTTGACAAATGCACCTGCCACATTTAACAGAATGATGGACAGGATTTTCCGGCCTCATAGAGCGTTTGTGGGCACATTCTTTGATGATATGATTGTGCATTCACAAACTGAGGAAGAGCATAGAAGGCATTTGACCATTGTGTTTGTAGAACTCAGAAACCATAGGCTGGTTGTTAATGGCAAAAAGAGTGAGTTCTTTTTGCAAGAGATACATTTCTTGGAGCATATTGTGTCTAAGCATGGAGTCCGCATGGATCCAGCAAAGGTGGAAGTAATTCTTAATTGGCCAGATTTGAGGACCGTGCATGATGTACGCAGCTTTCTAGGATTGTGTTCCTATTACAGGCGTTACATACGGTACTTTGCTGAAATTGCTTCATCTCTTCATGCCTTGACAAAGAAGGCAACTCCGTTTAGATGGGCTGATCGGGAAATTACAGCATTCAAAAAGCTCAAAGAAAAGCTTACTTCGGATCCAGTATTGGTGTTACCGGACCTCCGTTTAGATGGGCTGATCGGGAAATTACAGCATTCAAAAAGCTCAAAGAAAAGCTTACTTCGGATCCAGTATTGGTGTTACCGGACCTCCGAAAGGCTTTTGTTGTCTAGTGTGATGCATGCGGAAGTAGCATTGGTGCAGTTCTCATGCAAGAGGGACATGTCATAGCCTATGAGAGTAGAATATTGCAAGATGCCGAGAAGCATTTACAGGTTTATGAGAAAGAGATGTTGGCTGTAATTCACGCTTGTTCTACATGGAAACACTACTTGCTTGGGTCTGATTTCACTGTGCAGACAGATCATCAGACCTTGCGTTATTTCCTCACGCAAACTAAGCTTTCAGAGAAGCATATGCGTTGGGCAAACTTTTTGTCTATGTTTCACTTCCAGATTGTGCATGTGGAAGGCAAAAAGAATGTAGTGGCAGATGCTTTGTCACGCAAGCCACAGGTCTCTGCAGTTTCACTTGCTTATCATCATGAGCTTGATGAAATGAAAGAGCAGTATGCCCATGGTGAGGACTTTGAAAAGTTGTATGATCAGATGTCTGAGGGTCAGCGGCATGAGCACTATACTCTCAAAGATGGGTTTTTATTGATGCATGGCAGACTGTGTGTTACCAGGCCATTGCGACTCAAGGTTATGATTGAAAGTCATGCTCCACCGTATGCAGGTCATCGAGGTATTGACGCCACGGTAAAAGCAGTGGAGACTTTCTTCTATTGGCCAACCTTGAGAAGAGATGTTGATGCCTTTGTGAGGCAATGCATCGTATGTCAGAAGGTAAAGTTTGACCGTCAAAAGACACCAGGGTTATTACAGCCTTTACCTATTCCAAATAGACCTTGGGAGAGCATTGCCATGGATTTTATATTTGATCTTCCACGGACACAAACGGGCAATGATGGCATTTGGACTATCATATGCAGGTTCAGTAAGCAGGCTCATTTCATTCCCGTGCGTAAGATGATCAAAGTGGATCATATGGTGAAGTTGTTCATGGCGAACATCTTCAAGTATCATGGCTTGCCTACGTCTATCATTAGTGACCGTGATCCACGGATGACGAGTTTGTTCTGGAGAGGGTTGTTTGACAACATGGGTACAACGCTCAAATTTTCATCGTCATTTCATCCACAAACAGATGGTCAGTCAGAAGAGGCTAACTCTACAGTGTTGGATCTTCTCAAGTGTTATGTGTCAGAGCACAAGCAACAATGGGAAAAGTATCTTTCTTTGGTGGAGTTTGCATATAACAACACTGTACATACCTCGACAGGCAAGGTGTGATATGCAGCGGAAGTCTTTGTATTGGAAGATCCTGTCACACAAATGCTCACACCGTCTTCTGTATCCTGAGTTTCGTGAGTTTAGCAATCCATTTCAATACTTCAAACTTTAAAGAGATGAGTGAGAGAGATATGAGAACAGTACACCAGATTGGGTCCCGAATTACCCACTGAAGGGCCCCCTATCCCGATAACGAGATAGTATTTGCTTTATTTCTTTAGAGAGAATGACTGTGGACTGTAGATAAGCCAAACGCAAGATCTCGGAGGATCGGAGAGTAGTTGATCTGTACACTGCTGTAGAAACACCTCGATGACCTGATCTCGAGCCTATGCACTCTTCCCAAGGGCATGAGGAAGGGCTGCACACCTGAGGCTGAGAGAAGGAGAAGGTGGACTGTTCTACACTATGTTAGAATGCTGAAAACGCTTATGAATGCTGTGTTACCTTCACCAGATGACTGTGTCATGCATGGATGATGCACAGAAGGCTGGATACTGATGCAAACTGCAGATTCAGGGCTGGAAACTGCTGGAGACTGTTGATTCAGCTGTGGACAGAAACGTAGAGGTTCTGGGACTGCTGGACAAAAAACGCAGAGGTATTCTGCTGCTGGACTAAAACGCAGAGGTTCTGGGACTGCTGGACAAAAAACGCAGAGGTATTCTGCTGCTGGACTGAAACGCATGAAGGTACTGCTGCTGCAGAACAGAAAACGCAGGCTGGTTGCAGGCTGATTGCTGGCGTTGAACTGAGGCCTGACAGTATGCTGAGTTAGAGACTGTAGAGGACTGAATCAGGGCTGCTTTGATGCTGAAAACAGGCTGATTGGAGGCTGATAGCAGGCGCCTAGGGTTGTATGAAGCAAGGGGTTCTCAAGGGTTGGAGAAGCAAGCTTATGAGCTCCAAGGGCTGGATTAGTCTAGGGCTGAAGGCAAGGATACTCCTAGGGCTGAGGAGAAGAGCTCTTAGCACAATGAAGACTGAATGAGAAAACAAGCTCTATGCAAGCCTATTTATACTAACTGGAGGTTGGTCATTTAATAAAGTTTATATTTATAAATGCCCAATAATGTAAATAATGCTAAATAAATACTAATAAATATGGGAAAAATACCAGATAAATCCCAGTAAATTCCCTAAGGCTTCGGGGATGTTCTAAATGATGCACAGGCATATGAATGCATATTATGCAGGATGCAGAGTGCTTTCTGATGCAAACCCTATGGCTTCTACTGACTCTACATGCATGAATGATTCTCTCCAAGTGGGTTAAGGGACTTGACTGACTGACTGACTGACCCGCTAAGGTTGAGGAATGACCTATGTAGCTCGTGCTTGACTTATCCTGGATTGAGGATGTACAATGGGGTCACGGCGTACGACAATTATCATCCTATTGGGTTCTAAAACTGTACAACTGTTGCACTTCTGATGATGAGCCATCTTGTCACCATGCACTGAGTGCAGAGTGCATGGTGACATTCCCTCCTGATTAGCTTGGCGGCAGGTTCATGGCTTCCAAGTATCATCCTATTGGGTTCTAAAACTGTACAACTGTTGCACTTCTGATGATGAGCCATCTTGTCACATGCACTCTGCACTGAGTGCAGAGTGCATGTGACATTCCCTCCTGATTAGCTTGGCGGCAGGTTCATGGCTTCCAAGTAGTCTGCCAACAACTGGGGGTACTCCTGGAAGAACTCTTCGTCGAGCCATATGGCTTCGTGGGTGCCTCGATCTCGGAACTTCGTATAGAATTGACGAATCCGTCGACCGGAACCATGCTTCCATCGATGAAGAAGGATCTGTTCAGGCTCAATCACTTCTGCCTCGTTTACCACGTCTGGCTGCTGTTCATCTGAAACATCAAACACTTCTGGACTAGTATATGGTTTTAGCCAAGAAACATGGAAAACATCATGCATTGTCCAACTGGCAGGCAACTTTAACTTCATTGAGACATCACTTATCTTCTTAACTATTGGAAAAGGGCCAAAACTACGGAATGAAAGCTTGGGACAACGTTTGCCCACTTGTTTCAATCTCTGCTTCATGATACGCAAATAGACCCAATTCCCTTCCTTGAAGTGGACATCTCGTCTAGACTTATTTGCCTGTCTGCTATATGCTTCCTGAGCTTTGGTCAAGCGGTCCTTAACTGACTCAATGATCTCGGAAAATGCTTCCGTGGTTTTATTAGCCTCTAAAGATGGAGACACCATTCTCGTCAAAAGAGAAGAAAAACGGCGACCAAACGCTGCTTCATATGGAGTCTGTCCGACACTGGATGAATGAGTGTCGTTTAGGATAGCTTGGACCAATGGAAGATAGTGCTCCCATTTGGACTGTTGGTCATGACAGTATGACTTGAGGACATCAAAGGCCAACTGATTATAAATTTCTGTCTGGCCATCTGTCTGGGGATGGAATGCACTAGACAACTGCAACTTAGTTCCAAAGTTTTCAAATAATGCCCTCCAGAAATGCTAGGTAAACTTGGAATCTCTATCTGATGTTATGGTGCTAGGCAAACCACAAATTGGATACCAATGCTTGAGAAACAGACGGGCTACGTCCTCGGCTGTGGCTGTATGCTTGCATGGGGTGAGCATGCAGAACTTACTAAAGCGATCCACAATGGTAAAACACTGAGTGTTACGGGATCCAGTGGATGCTGGTAGAGGCCCTACAAAGTCCATAGATATGTCGATAAAAGGTCCGTCGGGGATAGGCAAAGGTTGAAGTAAACTTGCCTTCTTTGTATGGGGAACCTTGACTTTTTGACAAATCTTACAGGCTTGTACATGTGCATAGACATCACGCCTCATCTTTGGCCAATAAAAGGACCGTTCTAATTTCTCGAGGGTACTGTTGATACAACAATAGAACAATCCACTCATCACACCTCACTTATATAGCTTTTTTCAATAAAAGCTATACTTATGGGATTATTTACTTATAAGTCACTTTATTACTTATAGGCCTTAGCCTTTATAGTTAGCTTGCTTTTACTAATCTTTTGGGTTTGCTAACCCAAAGATTAGCCAACCTCATCCTTAGGTTAGCGTGAGGTACATAACATACTTTTTCTCTTCAAGCATTTACATTGTCGTAAATCTAGGAAATTTCCTACTAGCAATATGACTCCTGCGTTGAGTTAGTCTCTATCTCATTTTTCCGTAGTCCAACAATGATAACCAACAATCATATATAAGCTTAAATCAAAGCTTCTATATCTTTTTTTTTTTTTTTTTTCCGGGAAAAGGATCCTTCTATTAGTTAATGAGAAAACGCCATAAGGCTACAAAGCTCACCTCGCAAGGAGGGATAAAACACAGTGAACTCCTGAGCTCCACCCCCGTGGCTGGCCGCTCTCTGGGGGGGGCTACCTAGTAGTACATGTGGGAGGTGAGAAAAGCCAGACTGGAGGCCTGTAGTGCCAAGTGACATCCTCGCCCCTCGCGGTGAGGAAAGGGCCAGGGTGCCAAGTGCGGAGGAAAGCCTTGCGGCGCCCTCTCATGCGATCCGAGTCGCCCTGGAGTTTCCCCCAGTGTCCTCTCAAGGTGTGAATGATGTCCACCCAGAGGGCCTGTATGACCTCCGCCGGTGGAGTCGCCTGGCGGTCAATGGCCTCCCTGCATCGGGCTCTCCATATGTGCCAGGCCGTCATGCTGCTGATCATCTCCCATCTGTGCCCGACCCCCTCCTGAGGGGCTGCCGATGAGAAGTCTGGCGTCGGAACCACCGCCATCGCCCTGTCAGAGACCTGGATGGTCGCGCTGCCAGGGACGTCCTCATATCCAAGGGCCGGGCCGCTGTCCGTGGCCCAAGCCACCGCACCCCACGTCACCAGCATCTCACCTGGTGAGCCTGCAAAAACCATCCTGAGAGCGCGCTGCCAGACCTGCTGAGCCTGTGGGCAATCCCATAAGCAGTGCCGCTGCGACTCCTGTGCATGGCCGCACCGAGGGCAGGACGCTGGGTGTCTGCCAAAAGCTAGCCATGCCCCCACAGCCAGTCCTCTATGCGCTGTGAGCCAGAGAAAAAGCGTCACCTTCCGGGGCCGGAAGCTGGCCCACAGGCGCTGCCAGAAGTCCCTAAGAAAGGCAGGGGAGAGCCCCTGTCGCCGCCAATGCTCGGCCGCCGCCGGGGTGCTCGCTATCCTGTGCCTCTGAATCCGCCGCCCCAGCCTCGCTGTGTACTGAAAAAAGGGGATGCTTGGGCTGGTAGGGGCCAAGTAGGGATCTCGCCAAAACCACTCACCTGGATCCCACTGAAGGCGAATAAGAGGCCTGCTGTCCCAAGCCCATAATCTCCAAGAACAGTCCTCTCCTATCGAGGCCGGTGAGGGGTCTACATGCCACTGTCTCTGATGAAAGCCGACCACCCGCACCCTCTGAAGAATACAACCCTGGAGCCCATCCAAATCTAGTCGTGTCCTCTGAAGCTGGCCACCCTCTCCCACCTCGAAAGTGAGTGGGGCGACTCCCTCCGCTGTGCCGCAGACCGCTAGAAGGATCTCATGCCGAGTAAAGACACCCATCCACTGTGGAGGTGGAGGGTCCTGTACTGGGGTCCGCCACTCCCGGGGGATGGCCGCCTCGATGTCCTGTCTCATCAACTCTCTGCCCCTCATCCCACTGAGTCTCCTCTCCTGGGCCTCAAGAGGCAGCTGCTGAAAACATATCCAGTCGTCCAGGGACTGGGCTGGGCCGGAGCTCAAAGGGCCCCACGACACGTGAGACCGCGATCCAACCATATGGCCACTGGGAAGTCGAATCAAGGGGTTCCAGATCAATGGCTGCCTCAGGCGCTCCTCATCGGTGCCCGGAGGAGTCTGGAAGAGTGACGGCCTCAGATGCGACCAGGCCCTCAGAAGGCTAGCTGCAAAACGCTCCTCGAAGCCAAGGCCCACTCCTCTGGATCGCTGCTCTGTAAAGATCCACCTAATGCTGGGGGTCCAGGGGCCGCTAAGAGAGGGGGTGCGGCTGAGCATCCTGGAAACAAGAAACTCCTTCCACGGCTCAGCGCCTGGCAGGAGGCCACGAACTACCAGCTTGCCAAGCAATGCTCGGCTTTGGCAAATAGGATCAACAATGCCCAGGCCGCCTCTCTCCCTCGGCTGAGTGATCACCGCCCATGCCACCTTGGCCCTGGCGGGCCGCCCGTCGCCACCGGACCAAAGAAAGTTCCTGATGAGCCGCTGCACCTGGCCAATGCATGCCCGAGAGAAGGCCCAGCAGGAAGTGATGTACCACATAGTAGCAAGCAGAACCTGGTTGGCCACAACTACTCGGCCAGCCAGAGATAAACGAGCGGTACTCCAATACAGAAGCTTCTTCCGAATGCTCAGAAGAAGGGGGGCTATCTGCTGCTCCGGAGATATGTCAATGCCCACATAACATCCCAAATAACGCACTGTAGTGCCAGGGGGCAGCCACTGAAAACCGTCAACTGGCCTCCAAGTCGGGGGGGGGCATAGAGCTGACCCACAGCCCACACGACTTGTGCCAGTTGATCAAAGCGCCCGAAGCTCTGCAAAACCTGTCCATGGCTAAGGCGAAGCGGCGGAGGTTCTCCTCACCTCCCTGAAGATAGACAGCAGTGTCATCCGCAAACTCCGAGTCTAGGAGCTCCTCCGAGGTACGGATGGGAAGCTGGAGGCCCCGCAAACCTGTATCCTGTGCCGTCAAAAAAGTGCTCATGGCCTCCGCCACAAAAAGAAAAAGAAAGGGCGCTAAGGGGCACCCCTGCCGCACCGAGCGCGAGAGCTGGAACCTCTCTCCGCGCACGCCCTGTATCAGCACCTGGCTATGAGCCGATGAGTAGAGTGCAGAGACCCCACGGATCCACTGAGGGGGGAAGCCCATCCTCTCCATAGTGCCTTCCAAGAAGGCCCAGTCCACCCGATCATATGCCTTCTCGAAGTCGAGAAGGAGCACTGCCAGATCCTCCTGTCGAAATCTAGCCAGAGCCGTAGCCTCCCAGAAGGAGAAAATGTTATCCAGAATGCTCCTATCCTGGATGAAGCCAGTCTGCGTGGAGTGGATGATGTCCGGAAGGTGAGGCTGAAGCCGCCTGCTGATCGCCTTAGCTAGGACCTTGTAGGCCGTGCCTAGCAAGGTGATCGGTCTCCACTGTCTAATCTCCAGTCTGTCTCCTCCCTCTTTGGGGATCAAGTGGATCAAACCCTCAACCATGCTGTCCGGCATGACTCCTGACTCCATAATCTCCTGGAATGCCAATCTGAAGCCCCTGTGTAAGAGGCCCCAGTACCTCTGGAAGAAAGCCATCGAGAGACCGTCCTCTCCTGGGCATTTGCCCCGAGGTAATGCTTGAAGAGCCTCCTCCAGTTCCGTATCCGAGAAGGGGGAGAGAAGGGAGTGCTGTAAATGGGCCGGCACAACCGGTCTCGTGAAGCTCCAGACTGCCTCCCGAGCCTCTCTCACCCTGTCATCTGCTGGCTCAGCAGAGAGAAGGTCCCTGTAAAAATCTGTGGCTATAGCCCGAACCCTGGGGGGATCCACCACAACCTGGCCATCAGCCTGCCGGAGACGCCTGAGACCCTCTCGTCTGAAGCGAGGCCCTGTCGCCTCAAAGAAGTCTCGAGTCACTCTATCCCCAGCCTGTGTCCAAAAGGAAGCCCGAGCATGGAATCGGAACTCCACCCTCCTCTCCTCGATGGATCTGATCTCCGTGCGAGCTGACTCCATCTGCTCTGAGATCCAAGGGCTCGTAGGATCCCTCTCCTGGAGTCTCTGGAGGGACGCTAGACTCCTCCGTAGGCTCCTCTCCTGCTCTCTGAAAGCCTCCAGCGAGTCCAAGGCAGCCTGTCTGAGCATCTGGCTAATCTCCTGTAAGCCACTGGCAAGATCGCTGGCTGCCGATCCTCTCCTGAACTGCAGCTCCTGCCAGACCTGCTCAACTCCGATCGCAATCTCGGGCTCCTCTATGAGACAATCTGGAATCCGGACGCTCTGGCTCTACTCTCCTCTCGTGGGGTCCTCAATCTGGAGAAGCACTGGATGGTGATCTGAAAACGAGGAGCCTGCAAGTATGCCCACTGTGCCACCTCTATCAGAGGCCCACTCATCAATGTAAAACCTGTCGATGCGGGATAGGTTAACCCCTGTGGCCCGTCTATCCGAGCGCGAGAAAGATAGGCTCCCCTGCAACCTGCCAAACTCCGGGAGAGTCCACGGATCCTGGCCTCTCACCTGAAGCACTAGTTCCTCCCAGGCAGCTAGCTCCGGCCCATGAATGGTCTCCTGGCTGCCCCCCATCCTGTCCTCTGCATCCTCCAGCATGTTGCAATCCCCTCCGAGGCACCAGTGGTCTGCCAAGGGGAGGGACTGCCTAATGGTGCTCCAGAACTCGGCTCTCCCGGTCGCCCCATTAGGGGCGTAGAAGTTGAGGAAGCCAATGCGGTCTTCCCCAACCCGAAGGATGATCCACTGCGCACGACCCTGGACCAGAATGCCAGAGTCCACAACTTCAGATAGAAGCTGCTCGCTGACTGAGATGCATACTCCACCCTGGTTCCCCTGGGAGCCATATGCCGGTGACCAAAAAGTGTGACTCCTGCCAGGCAAGATCTTCCCGCAGGTGCGGGTACGCCCAGCAGAAAGGTGGTGCTCCTGGATGAAAAGGATATCGATGGGTCCTCCAACGAGAGCCCTCTGGATCTCCTGGCGAAGTCTGCCCCGGCCAATGTAGCAGCGATGTCCACCGAGACCCTGGATGTTCCATGAGAGGATCCTCATGGATGAGCTATGGCAAGTGAAGCAGCCTCCACTGGCTCACCCCTCTCAGCCGGCCCGGATGATCTGCCCTCCACTCTGTGAGTCTTGGGCGCCGGCTTGGAGGGAGAATAATCACTGTCTGTCCGGGTGCGGAGTCTCTCCAAAAAAAGGGTGACCTGTCTCTGTGTCCAGCCCCACTCCGCCTTCGCCCTGTCCAGGGCATAGGCGTGAGACCAATCCTCTGCATATATGTATCTAAAGGTAGGCTGCACCCTCGGGGCGGCATGGAGGAGAATCAGAAGCACCGCCTCAACTGAGGTGTGGACCGGATCCGCCCGCCAGTCTCCTATACCAAACAGGCTCATGCGGGCTGAGTGTAATCGGGTCTGCAATAGGTCCGTGAGCCCCAAGTCACTGAAGTGATGAGAAAACTCCAGTATCTGATCACGCAAAACTTCCTCTACAGAGTTGCAATCCCATGCTGTGTCTGGGGCAACACTGAGAGGAAAGGAGAAAGCCACCATGCTGCTCACCACAGAGGGAGAACGAGAAGGATGGCACACCACGCAAACTCGCAAGGGCGCGACCAGTGTCTCGAACGGGCCAGCATCCAGCTGGAGGCACCTGAAAAAACCGTAATCCACTGGTAGCCCCATCACTCGCGGGGGCCCCCCAGGGGAGGCTGGAGAGAACTCTGTGGCGGGCGAGGCAAGGATCGCCATCTCCACCGGCCCGGAGTGGCGGTGGAACAGCCGCTGGACTGAGCTCTGGCCTACCCAGCTGCGCTGCCCCGGGGCAGTGGGTGGTCTGGCGAAGTATCCTGGAGAGGCCGAGGGAGGGATGGGGGCTCGTGGCGAGGAGGGGGGAGAGCGAGGAGAGGATGGAGAGGCATCTGCCAGAGGATAGGTGTCAGGGGGGGCCGCCGGGGGAGGCGGGAGAGGGGGGGCTGGGGGGGGAGAAGGAAGGGTGGAAGGAGTGCTCTCCGGGTGAGGGGAAGGGGAGCCGGGGGTCGAAGAGTGCGGCCCAGGATCCTCAGGAATCTGCTCCAAGGAGGGTGGGGGGCCCCCCGCGGGGGGAGGTGGGAGCGGGGTCTCCACGTGGGAGGCTCCACCAGCGGCCTCAACGGGCACTGAGTCTGAATCCTCGTCCATCGGGGTGGGACCTGCTGGCCGCCTATCCCTGACAGGAGCATAAGTGCGGGTAGGTGCCTGTACGCCAGCCGGAGTCGCCTGTCCGCCAGCCTGTGCTGCCTGCTGGCGTCTGCGACGACGGTCCCTGCGGGCCGGGCGTTTCCGCCGGCGAACCTCCTGCCATCCGCCAGCCTCCTGGGACTGCGCGGCATCCTCCGCCGGGGCCTGCTCGTCAGATGATGGCGCCTGCTGTGACGAGCCAGGGATGTCCGGTCTCTGAAGTGGATGGCCACCCCTCGGGTCTCCTGCTGCAGGGGGTCCGGAGGCGGAATAACGTGAAGGATGAGCCCCCTTGCGGGGATAGGCGCGTGCGAGATGGCCCATCTCCCGACATATGTAACACTGGCCGGGGAGGCCCGAATACTCCACGCGCTGTATCATATGTCCTCCAGAAAGACAAGGGAGAAGGATCGTCTTCGGGAGGGACTCCGGTGACGGAACCACAACCCGAATGGCCGGGAGTCCTGCTGCCCGAGCAATCACTGAAGCCGCTGTCTGAGGCGTCTCCACCACCTGCCCGAACGCCTTGCCAATGGATGACAAGAGGGGCAAGTACTCCCTACGGAGTCCAGGAAAACAGATAGTGACGGGGAAACCTGTCGCGCCTGCTAGCGGGTCAGAAGCGGGGTCGAAACCATGAGTCCCATCGCGCCAGGAACGCCCGGGAAGAGCGGAGGGCAATGGGGCTCCGAGCCAGCACCATCTGAGCTGCCTGTGGGGACTCGAAATCCACCTGATAGTAGCCACGTCCCAAAAAATCCACGCTGACGATCTTGGCGGGCACGCCAACAAGGCTGCCTTGCAGAAGGTCGCGAAGCTCTCTCCGCATCGGACGGCTACCCACTATCTTGCAGACCAAGGAGGAGGCCTCAAGAGCGGAAACTGTGGAAACAAACAACTGAAGATCTTCAGCTGTGAACTCCAGACGGAGACCGGAATCGGCAGGGTTAGTCGGAGCGGCTTCCATGGAGTCCTCCAGAGGGAAAAAGCCAGAAACCGGGGTCACCAACGGGAGGGACACAGCCTTGCGAGGAAAAAAGAGAAGCGGCGGGTTACAGGATAGCGGGGGCGGGGCGCGGGGGGGGGGAGCTGAGGCGGGGAGGAGTTAACGGTGGGCGGAGGGGCGGGACGGAAGGGAGGAGAAAGAGGGCGGAGGGGGGAGAGGTGGCGAGGGAGAGAAGAGAGGGGGAGGCTAAGGATGATAGAGAGGCGGAGGAAGAAGGAATGGGGAGGGAAGTAAACGGCGGGGGGAGAGGCGGGGAATGCAGCGAGGAGGGAGGCGAAGGAAGAGAAGGCGGGGGGGGGGAAGAAAGCGAAGAAGAGGAGGGAGGCGGGGGAGTGGAGGCGGGGGGGGTGAAGGCGGGGGAGAAACGCGAGGCAGAAGGCGGTGGGGAGGCGGCGTAGAGGGGTGCGAAGAAGAAGGCGGGGGAGAGGGCGGAGGAGACCGCGGAGGGCTGGCGGGGGGGGGAAGGTGAGGCGCGATGGCGAGAAGCAGCGGGGGGGGGGGGGAGAGTGGAGCTCGCAGGCGAGTCAAGTCAGTGCTGTATCACGGCATTGTATATATTTGGTGCCCATATTATCCAATAAGGCCCGCCAAAAGAGACTTGTAGTCTTAGGATCTCTATCCCCTACAATGGACTTCGGCATTCCATGATGCTTGAACACTTGTGCCCAAAGCTTCTATATCTTGAAAATCCCAGAGGGAGAAAAGACAGAATTCTCAACCACAACAGGTTCGAGAGGTAAAACCCTCAATTGCCAATCTTTCAAGTTTCCTTGAGTCAACACTACGGAAAATTAGATGGACTTGAATCCTCAAAGTTAGTCCTTTTTAAACTATGTATCCATATCAAGATTTGGTAAAATCATTGTACCTAGGGGATAACATAATATACTTCCCTGTTCACATAATCTCAGAACAATAATCATGCATTTCGACACATATTATAATCAAGCATCCTCATCTCCGGTTGTCCTCTTCAAAGAATGTCCCTATAAGGCCAAAATTGTGTCCTATCCAAAAAAAAGCTTTGATAGAATGTGTAGCATGAGCTGCAATTCCTTGTATTTCAACAAGGAAGACCAAGCCAAGCCTAGATACATGCCTTTAAGTTCTAAGTTCGAGGGAATTTGGGCTAATTGCCATACCAAACATAACCTAACTATTATCATTAATCATATGCTTAGTATATTATAAGTAAATTCGACCATAGGGATTTACATTTCCTAATCAGATGGTTCCTCAAAGACATGCACACATCATCTCTACTGAGGCCTGATTCATCCTCTTGACTGCCTTACAAACCAAGGATGATTAATTGGAACTCATACTTAGAAAACCATTGATTGCTTGAAGTGTCCAGCAACTTCAAGTTCTTGTTACTCACTATGCGAAAGGTAAAATCATGCTAAAAATACATTGTGCTCTACTAGGCCTAGGTAGATCTAGAATAACTTCACTAGGCAACACTTTACTCCATAATCTTGAACATAAGCTTCATGGAAGGCTAGTACAAATGCATCAATAAAGGTTAGTAAAACATTGATTTTACTTGAGTACAAATGTGTGGAACCCTAGATGTCCCTATAGGAATGTATGGGTGCCCTTTCCAAAATTGCACCTGACACAAACGGTATTATCTCGAAAGAATCTATCTAATGCAACAACCAATCGCAACACCAGTGTTAACATCCTCTTAGTTGAGGTCATATATATATGTGCGCGCATTGAGACGTAATAGAAAACCAATCGATGTGTCTAATTGTTTTCCAAAATCAATCAAAGAATCATTCATTCAAATTTGGTGAAAACATAATTGCTTCACCACCACCAATCAAAACCACGAGCAGTCCATATCACTCCTTTTTTTTTTTTTCTCCCGGGAAAGAGATCCTTCTATTAGTTACCAAACAAAACAGCCATGCTAGCTAAGTACAAACACAACCCAATAGAGGGGAGCGATAATCAAGAAAACTGAGAAAAAAGTGGCTCAAAATTACGTACAGTGAACCTAATGTTCATATCCAACCCTCTAATGAACTGTTTCAACTTATCCTCCTTGGATATCCCCAACTGCTATGCTGTCGTGGTAACTCTGTAAGAGTATGTCAGTATTGGAGACCCATTTTGGGAGAGTTTGTAAAACTCATGCTCAAGGTTGGTCATGTAACGAGGAAGAAGGAATCTTTTTTTGAGGTCGGGCATGAAGGTGTCCCATACATACTGAGGAGCCCTTGTGGTCGGGTCCACATGTAGACTAGACCAATGTTGCCACTAGGTAATTGCTTCGCCTGAGAGGTGAGGTGTTGCCAAATGGACTTTGTCTTGAGTATCTGAAAGCTATGAATAAACTGCATAACGATGGCATGATCACACTTAAGAACATACTAACTAAAATTTGGTTGAGCTCGAATGACGGTGGTGGTTGGGGTGGTGGAGGAACTCGGTCCTTGTGCCACCGTAGGGAGAATCGACAACATATTTGCCTACATAATCTTGATGCTGAAGTTGCATAGCGTCTCGTTCAAGCCTTTGCTGGTGTTCTCAGGTTGCTTGGTCTGCTTGCTGTTGGTCTTCATCAGCCTTGCGTTTGGCGTCCTCGACCCTCCGTTCATCTTCTTTTTGTCTTTGTTGCTCCATGATGAGGAACAATCTTTCAAGCTTTGAAAGTTCTTTAGGCTTTTCATGTTCTTTGATTGCTTCCTTTGGCTTTTTCAGCTTTCTCTTTGGCTTTTTTTCTTTTTCTTTGGCCTTTTTTTTTTGCTTTTTCTTCTTGAGCCTCAATTTGGAGCCTGAGCAATCTATTTTGCTGCAAAATTTCTTGGACAAAGTCGTCCCTAAAGTGTCGAATCGTTTCTTTGGTGGTATCTTCTTTGTTGATCTCTCCTTCCATGTCTTCTTTGAAGCTTTTTGAAGAAGTCTCTCTTGACATTGTGGAGGCTTGGGTACCATCCACTGGATGCTCACTTTTGGATAGCTAAGTTGGGTCACAACGTGCAGCTCTGATACCAATGTAGCATGCAATAGGTTGACTGTTGTGACACGCAATTACACAACCTTCTTTAAACCTGTGAGTTTATGCAATCCACTTTACTTGAGAGAGAAGATAAGGGTCGACACTAGGTTGGGTCCCAATAACCCAATGAAAGGGTGCCCCCCCCCCTCCGCAAGCATGAGTATTTGCTTGTATTACTTTGGAGAACTTGTACAATGATGTGAATGATGATTGTGGATCAAACACAAGGACGCGGAAGACCGAACGTTGACTGAACCATATGCTGACCCAATAGCACTGAAGAAGACTCTATGAGGCCACTTATGAAAGTCCAGATCTACTGAGGATATGCACATATGGTGGCTGAAGATGAGAGAATCTTCTATGCTGCATAGGGGATGACGCATGGGGTGCTTGAAGGCTGATTTGATGCTGTTGGCTGAAATCTATTGTTGTCAGCTTGTTTAAAAAGCCCACAACATGATAAAATAAGCATTAAATGCTGTAATTTCTGGCGCCTTTTCCAACGTGTGAGTTGACTGCCCTTAACTAAGTGCTGCCACAGGTTGGCTGATTGGGTATTAGGGCCTGCCTATGATGGTTGGCACCATATACAAGCATTCCCAATACCTTCTCCCTCAATATGGGGTTCACAAAATCGCTTGGTATACCACAAATGTACTGAACGATCCTCAAGAGGATTAGACACCATTTGTGTCTGAATTGGGCTTGAGCATACATGTGAATCAAAGGTAACATGAAATAAAGGCATGTCCATGTACACAACATGGTTGTAAAGACGTCATCCTTAGTGATACAGCTCTGGTGTAAACCTCGTATGCAAACTAGCTTTGTAAAATAAACTATAGCTTGGAGATTATCAATCGTGGTCATCCTCTCTCGGGAAAGGATATCTATTCTCTATAACCTTAACCACACATTTCGAAACTACTAGTAAAACTCTCAATAACCTAGTCCACCCCAAGAATACCTAGTTGCATCATATCCATCCTTTATATGATGATAACTACATAGCTGTTACATGGCGACCAAGTGGAAATCAGTAGCCATCCAACAGAAAAAATTTCACTAGCGAATTAGCCTTGACAATGTTCAAGACATATGCTTTCCATGGTTCTGACTCGTTGGAGTCTCCAAAATATCCATGAAACATGGAGCAATATTGAGCCTTAGTATATAATGCTAGGAAATTCTATTGGATTCTCACAATTTAGAATGCTCAAAACAATACATTCTTGATATCAAAAACATGTGCACTACAACAAAGGAATGTGTACAATCGCCTCCATGGTTCACTCGACAAAAGACGAGACTGTGGACTTGAAAATTGTGGAACTAAGGTTATAATCATCAATTTCAAGGAATAGACAAGATCAATGATTAAACAAGAATTGGTGTCTATCAAGGTTACGGACAGTCTTTCCAAGATTAAACCAAGGTTTATCCTTGGTTTCAAATTCAATTGTGTCGCTTGGAGCGAAATCTGGGGACAATCATTCAAGTAATAGTCTCACATAATATTTTAGCAAAGTGGAATACATCCACATCTATGCTATTGTTCCATCGAATCCTCAGTTGGTGAATACCACATAGCCTACGATCAAATAATCCACACATATACACAGTTTATGCACAAAAGTGTCGAAAGACGCATTCTGCATTGATGGAAATGAGAAAGATTAATCATGGAGGATCATAGTAGATTAGAGCGATGGATTAGCATATGGACAATGACCAATGAGATATGATTAAGAACTTAATCCCAAAGCATAATGAGAGTAAGAAGATGATAATAAAATAGGTCTTTTTTTGCATTAGTTTCATGCTTCTTAAATAGGCTTTGTGGATACAAGGATTAGATAATGAGTGATTAGGTGCTAAAAGTGCTCCTCTTGATTTGTGGATCTAGATACCCTTTCCATGTGTTCAAAGTCAACATTGGTGGCTAGTATTCAAGGCTCTTGTCCACTTGTAGTAGGTGTGGATTCCTTCACCTCTTATTGACTTTTACATTGCTTGCATTTACTCTAAGCTGCACTTTTTATGGGCTCATTATTACAAGGATTCCATTTCTAAGGTTTTGGGCTTTACACCATGGACATTTAATTGGCTCCCCCAAGATGGGCGTCACTTGATTTTTCCCAACAATCTCCCCCTCCAAGTGATATCCATCCCTCTAGCATATAAGGATTGTTTTACATAGATTTTGACCATCTTAGCTTGGGTGATGTTCTCCACAAGGTGGGAAGTGGGGGTGGCCTTATGGCCTTGGGTGATTAGAATCATGGGCTAGGTTAGCCTCTTTTGTTGAGCCGGAGGCCTTCTCACCTTTCTCTTCTTCATTTGCAAAGTTAGCTTGAGTTTGTGCTTGCTTTTTAAAGTAGCAATTCTTTTGCAAGTGATTGTTCCTCTCATAATAATTGCATTTCATTTTGCCCTTTGCCCTTGATCCTCCTTTCCTTTTCCAAGAGGGCAGTTGTAACTCCTTCAAAGGTTGGGTTAGGCAGGTTTTGGTAGGTGGAAACCAATGTCCCATATGGCTCATTAGGTACTCTTGAGTAGAACAACAATGGAATCCTCCTCATCAATGGGTGCTCCAATTGATGCAAGTTGTTGCATCAAACTATTGCATATGGATGATGACTAATGAGATATGATTAAGAACTTAATTACAAAGCATAACAAGAGCAAGAAGATAGATAATAAAACAGGTCTTTTTTGCATTAGGTTCATGCCTCTTAAATAGGCTTTGTGAATACAAGGATTAGATCATGCTAAGCATGTTTAGGTGAGCGATTATGTGCTAAAAGTGATCCCCTTGATTTGTGGGTCCAGATATCTTTCCCATGTGCTGTAGCTCAACATTGGTGGCTAGTATTCAAGGTTCTTGTTCAGTTGTAGTAGGCTTGGATTCCTTCACCTCTTACTGGCTTTTCCATTGCTTGGATTTACTCTAAGGTGCACTCTTTATGGGCTCATTATTACAAGGCTTTCATTTCTAAGGTTTTGGGCTTTACACCATGGACATTTAATTGACTCTTCCAAGATGGGTGTCACTTGATTTTAGAGGATCTCCCCCAAGCATAGGGACTAAGGCTCCATCCAAACAAACCACGCCAATCAACCCTGGCCTCCCATACCACCAAGACTTGCCATAAGGGCCATCAGTTAAATGTCTACATCAAGGATGGATAATTGGGAGTGCATTGCCTCCAAGGTCATATCATCTTGTTGCACGACAATGCAATAGAACAATCCACTCATCACATAACCCTCACTCATAAAGGCTTTTTCTAATAAAAATATACTTATGGGATTATTAAATTATAAGTCACTTTATTAACTTACAAGCCTTAGCCCTTATAATCAGCCTGCTTTTACTAATTTTTTGGGTCCCCTAAACCACATATTAGCCAACCTAATCCCTAGGTTAACAACCAGACCCCCGGGTTAGCCTTAGGTACTATGTTGTTCTAACCTTGTGTGTTTAGCTTATGTATTAGGTGATCCTTCGGGAGGGGTCTTATAGTTGGTATCAGAGCTTGCCTGATCACGGAAGTGGGAAAACTACAAGGTTTGCATGTCTTGCATGTGTTGTTATGGTCGCCCTATCCAGGTATCTCATGGTCATCACGGAATCTATGTTGTTCTAACCTTGTGTGTTTTTGTGTATCAGGTGATCCTTTGGGACTCAGTTACAGTAGTTGTGCGGATGGTGATGTCAACACGTACGGAATGTACAGCTGTCTGCCCAGAGTGTACGGGCTGTGGAAGATGGTGATGATGATGATGGTGAGCAATACGGGCAGCAGCTGGTGTGTACGGCAGCTTCAATGGGGGAGCTTCACCAAGGTCACGAGCTTGCGAGAGTTCTCTGAAGGGAGAGGGGGGGGGGTTTGTAGAAAGAGAGAGAGAAAGAAAGAAAGATATATTAACGTCTACAAAAGAGCGGAAGGGCCTATGAGACCATAATGATACCATGGGTTTATAGTGCATGGAAAAACTAAAATAGAACGTGAAAACTGAAAACTGAAACATGATTCTATAAGCCTCTGGATGGCAGATGTGGGTATGGTGAAGGCATGTCATGTCGTCGGAGAATCTCGTGGATCTGTCTTTGTGTGGTGGAGATCCTTGGTGCTCTGGGTCATGGGTGTGTGGTGTGTAGGATGGACTAGGCCTACCCACTTAGGATTCCTATGGGATGTGAATATGGCCCTTGTGGATGGCTGGTCTGAGCTGATGTTGATGCGGCGGTGTTAGCATGGGGGGCTGCCGTGAAGAAATCACCGATGGATCTCTAGGCCAACGTCTTGTATCCGCTGGCCTTGTCTCTTAGCATGTCCTCTCAATACTCCATCCCTATGTCGTCTAAGCTCTATCAGATACATCCTGAGACATCTTTGGTCGTCATATTGCATCACCTGTACTAGTGGCCAGAACCCCTTCCAGAAGAGGCAGTGAAATCTCCCCTGTATCTCATAATGTGCTGGGCATCTGAACATATAGTGGGCTTGGTGGGGTTGTGGGCCATGCACCTACTACGTGACAAGTGGCTGGTCCCACACCACTAGGCCATGTTTCCAATAATGAGTGTGGGGTGCCCATCCACACTACATGTACACACCCAGTGAATGGGGCGCTATCCTTTGTCTTGGTCAACCACATTAAAATAGGTCTAGACTCTCTACCCAAGTTTTAATGGTTTGGACCTTCAAGACAAGTTATAACGTAACATAAACTTGAAAAATAAACCAAGTGTAGAAACCATACTCACCACCTGGCAACAAACCCACAAGCTGCGTCAACAAATAGTTCACTCGCATGGTTTACAAGTGGGCGTGCCCAACTCGCGAAACTGAACACACAAATTAATGAGGCAAACAAAAAACAATTCATGTGAAAACATTGTTCAAGCATGCATCAATGCATTTGCAATGCACATCTTGTTATGGACAATCTCCCATTCACATGGCTTGTATCCCCAACGATCATTCCGGGCATAGACATCAAGTCCCGAGGCCTACCGAAATATTGTGCTCTGAATTTGGGTGCGGACCAACTTCCTAGCCTAACAGATCTAGCCTCTAGCCCACGCACAAGACATAAAAAGGTTCCTATCTAAAGCCCAAAGGCTCAACATTCAGGAGGCCATTTGGGCGCCCAAATGGTGACAAGATGGCAAAGGTCGATCGATGCCAACCAGTTGTGGCTTCACCCTCGCAAGATAGAGGTCTTCATGGTCAAATTTCTTTTTTTGGGGCATGATTTCTCCGAGGATGGCATCTCGATGTATTCAGAGAAGATTGAGGCCATTGTTTTGTGGCTTGGATGGAAAATGCACATGAACTCCATGGATTTCTTGGGCTTAGTCTTTTATCGGCGTTTGTGGAGCATTATGGCCGGGAGACCAACATATGCTACAAAGCAGGATCCGGCCTAATTTGAGAAGCTCAAGGTTCTTATGTCATCTGTTCCCGTTCTCTGGTTGTCGGATTTTCACGGTTTTCTACAACACCCAGGGAGGAGGCCTTGGAGCAATGTTGCAACGACATGGGCACCGTGTTGTCTATGAGAGCTGGATTGATTGGTTTGGAGTTCCGGATCAGTACTGATCTTCAGTCACTTAGATATTTGTTGACAGTCACAACTGGATTTGTCTCCTCGCCAGCTTCGGTGGTGACACTTTCTAGATTGAGTATGTGTGAGGTGAGGAGAATGTGGTAGCTGGCAAGTTGAGTCGAAGGCCACGGTTCTGTTTGTACCATGGAGAGTTGCCATAGTGACTATCTTGTTCCGATGAAGGCAATGCATGGTGAGGACCCGAACTTCAAGGAGTCTTGGAGCAAGTGCATGCATGGCATTGCTTGAGAGTACACTTGGGATGGGTGGTTGTACTATGTGTCACCAAGGGTGGTGATTTTTTCAAAGTGCTTTTGCATGAAGCACATGATGTTCCTGTTTCAGGACATTGTGGCGAGGGCCCGACATTGGAGAAGTTATCTCGTCTTTCTTTCAGCCTTGCATGAAGCAAGATATGCATTAGTATGTATGGTTTTGCCAGGTCTGTCGAAAGTCAAAGCTACATGGCAGGCTTCACCCATTGCCAATTCCAAAGTTGCCATGGGAGGACATCTCTATGGACTTTGTGGTTGGATTGCCAAAGAATTGGATGTTCCAGAATGATTATACTCTTAAAAGTTGTCGACGATCTATTCATATCGTGCCCAATACTTGTCCCAACCATTGGTGCATGTCTTGGGCACCTATAGGGCTGTCAAAAGTACTCCAAACTGTCCATATACGGCCTCTAACTTTACCCTTTAGGCGGCTGCAAGGCCGAATGCCTCTTGTGCATGACCTAGGTGCTGCCCTGCATATGCTTCCAATGGCCATGGAGAGTCTCACTGACTTCTGAGGTGGAGCCCTAGCCGTAGCACTATCTTTTATCAGTGTGGTTTCCTCCCCTCCTCCCCCTCCCCCTCCCCCCCCAGATGTGGTCTCTCTTTAAGAGCAGCCACAGCCATAAAGGGAATCCCTCCCTTTTACCTCTGTATGAGGTTTGTAGCTGAGCTTCCTAGATACTTTTTTCTTTACTTATAGAAGGATCTCATTTACTTATAGAAGAAAAGTAGACAGTTTGGTTCTACTCGTGTGTGTGTTTGCGTGCGAGTCCACGTGCATGCGAGTGCTTTTTTCTTTACTTATAGAAGGATCTTGTTTTCAGGCAGAAGAAAAGTAGGCAGAAGAAAAGTAGACAGTTTGGTTCTACTTGTGTGTGTGTGTGTGTGTGTGTGTTTTTGCGTGCGAGCCCACGTGCATGCGCACGAGCGCTTATGCAAGAGAGAGCAGGACTATGGTAATTTTTTTCTTTTCTATCTTCATAGCAGTTTCTGGTTTATTCCCCCTCTGCAGGGTCTTCTTTGTTTCTCCTTTTGATTATCAGCCGGTTGCACCATCAAGTTCATCAGATTACTTCTCTGAAGTTGACTGTTGAGACACTCAAGAAACAGTCTAAAGCTGTAGAGAATGAGTACGTGCGCTTAAAGACAGAAAAAAGTGCTCCCATAGAAAGAGAACATGCCAAGGCACATGAAGAAATCTTGTCGTTGAAAGACCTTGTTGCAGATCTGCGGCAAAAAATGGAGAATTTGCAATTGGAGTCCTTGGAGAAAGACAAGGTGGTAAAAGCTGCAGAAGCAAATGCAAGAGCTCTACAAAAGCAATCAGAAGGGTTCTTGTTGGAGTACGACCGGTTACTAGAGGATAACCAAAATCTCCGCAGTCAGCTGGTTTCCATGGATCGCAGGCTATCTCACTCTGACAGCAAGAAGTATGCATGATGATGTATCTTTTGGGATTTTGTGACACCATCTTTGGCTCCTTATCAAAACTGAGGACTCTTGTGCAACATAGCTAGTTTGGTAGAATCACTTGAATTGAGGGCTGGGATGCTGGTGATTGCTATTTCGGGACCATCCCATGAATAGTTTTTGGCTAGTTGCGGCTACACAGAGTGTGTGGTGGTGCATATGTATGAGGTAGTTTCTTTAATAGCTATGCTGATGCCCCTTTGTTTGATGGAACTAATATTTGTGCGCAATTTTGAAATGTTTTTTTCTCATGCACTGTAATACACTGTACTTTTGGTGACAAGCTGCTTTTGCAATTAGTCTTTTCATTGTTCTTCCTTTCCTGACAAGATGTAAAGTCAAAAAACATGTTTCTACCATTGAATTATAATCATTGGTGTCTCCTCCATAAAGTTTGATAGCTCTAGTTTTGGGGCAGTTCTAGAGGACGTAAGTTAAGAAAGTTGTTAAGTGTAGAGAGAGAGAGCCCTCCATCTAAAGCTCTTTAAGCTCCATGTTGCTTTGCATTAGTGTCACTATATACACGATACACTAGAAGCATAATGTAACTCGTGTAGGTTATAGGAAATGGCCATCAATGAAGTTTTTTGAAAAATGAATTGAAAGACACTAAAGATGCCAATAATTTCTCAAAGAGTTGCAAATTCTGTCAGGCGGTCCTTGAAAAAGATTCATGAGCATTAAAAGAAAAGCATCTCTTTGTAGATGGAAATTGTCAATGTAAGCAAAGTAATGTTTTTTGTCATGTTCTAAATCAAATTTTACTCTTTGTGCAAAGTCATCTATCTGCAAATAAAATGTAAGATGAAACACTTGCTTAATTTTAATACTGGAATATAGATGACTCTTGCTTGATGGTTTACAAATTAATCAAGCTTGTGGTAAGAACTACAAGACTTCATCAAAGCTGCAAGAACTACGAGACTTCATCAAAGCTGCATAGTAGCTCAGGTGAAAACATGCCAAAATCATAAGATTTCAATTAGAGAACTACTTTAGTATAGAAATAAAAAGTGATAAGTGTTTTATGTATGAAGGAAAAAGAGGCTAATAACTCTCCAAATAAGCACAATAGAGTGTCAATGGATCAAGGGAAGGGAGAGGTCTTGAAATAAGCACAATAGAGTGTCAATGGATCAAGGGAAGGCGGAGGTCTTGAGTTCAAATCCCCACAGGCTCCTCGACTACATTCAGGTCGTTTGCGGCCTTCGAGCTGGTGACCAAGCCGTCTTTGGGTGGGCACTCAAGTTACTACTATAGAAGGATCTACTCAAGGAAAAGAAGAAGAAGAAGAAGAAGATAGGGTTGTACTATACCTGCTATGAACTACGAAGATGGTTGGATGGAAATGGGGGACTAAAGAAGTAAGTCTTACCTTTCAGACCTTGGTCATATACTATTTTCACCCACATGCATGGCCCATACCCACACTCAACCCTTCTCTATATCGATTCAAATTCTATGTATCCTTTTTTTTTTTCAATATAAAAATGATTCTACATGGATTTCTCGACTAATTATAATTCTGTTTTGTGATTTGCATGTACCTTATTGATATGAGAACTATTTTGGATGTGCAAACAAAAGGAAGATTTTAAAAGAAACCATCTCCATAGGCAAGGTATCATATAGTCTGCTAACATAATCAATTAACCAAAATAATATTTTATTTATTGTTACTCTATGCTTTGCATTTTGGGTGAACAATTAATTTTACTCATAGAGCACATATTGAACCATTGCTCCATAGATTGGTATTCTTTTAAAAGAATAAGCATTGTTGCTCAAAAAGTAGCAATAAGAGAGAGAGTACCAGGTTAGGAAAAATCTACAAATAAACTCTATCACCAATAATGGAGAGCTATTCATGATTTGAGCTCTTTCTAGTTATGTCTTGCTTGCAGATTATTCCTTTTATGGGCTTGCCATCCGTTCAAGCACTTGCCAATGACGGGTTAGTTAACCCATCACATTTTAACTCAATGTGCCACTCCTAGTGAGACCTCAGCATTGGAGAGTTCAATTCCCTAACCGCTGAAGACACGGGAGAAGGATTCTCTACATGCCTGCCTTTATATTTAAGAAGTGTGATTTGCAAAAAAGAAATATTAATAACTTGTTTTAGCATCAAGAAACAACCCCATCCAACTCTAATCTCCCCCCACCTTCTCTATTTGTGAGTGTGTGAGTGAGAGAGAGAGAGAGAGCGAGAGAGATTAAATTTTCAGGAATAAAAAATGATTACATCAAGCCATAAAGTCTTAAGTGTTCAACTTGTTTTACGAAAAGTCACATTCAAAATCGTGTAAAAGGTAGTTGAGTTGGTAGAACCGTCAGGTTCCATGATGGGGACCCGGGTTCGATGCCTAGTAGCTACACAGAATGGTACGCTTGTTGAGCTGATGGACTAGATCCACCCTCCCATCAAAATAGTGTAAAAGGTAATGTTTGATTTGAAGAATTCCTCTTAGAAAAGTTCAAACTACCGCTATGTCGAAGGTAGACCAAAAAAGGGTATTCATTTTGTGGTTCATGTGCATAGATTTTATTGCTATGTCAAAGGTAGACCAAAAAAGGGTATCCATTTTGTGGTTCATGTGCATAGATTTTATTTGTATAGTTGAGAGGGATATTAAATTTTCTACATGTTGTTGCATGAGGTTTTGATCTTCATTGGGACGGTGGACATCACCTTGTGGGATTGTTTTGGATTGGATGATAAGGTTATGAAGCATGGTGATGAAACATTTAAAAACTTATAGATAAGCCTTTTTGATGGATGTCAACTACCATGTTCAAAATGTGAAAGAGGGGAAGGGAAGAGCTTAGTTAAGAAAAGAAGCCATGTAGGGTCCATGATGATGATTCATGTGATACACAACAACGCTTTTTTTTCCTTTTGGGAGATCTACATTCATACTTGCTCGTTGTGTTTAAGTGTTTTTTTGGGTTCTTTAATAACCATGATATGTTTAAAATCGATTTTTCTAAATGTTGATTTCTTGGGAGTCTAATGTATCTACTCCTTAGAGATGGCATGACACTCTAAGGATTTTTTTAAATATCTACAACACTTAATACTCTCTTAGAGTAAGGACGTTTGGTATATTGAACCACATCAATGCTTGAAAAATGAAGTGCTTACTTGTATCTTTGGTGCTCTAATCATCATGTGACTATGCTCCTTTGCTTTTCCTAGTGTGCATTGTGAAATCATGAAACTCAAAAAATACTAGAGCCTTTGGTGATGTAATGTAAGGGGCCTTTGGAGTCATGTATCCTAGTTAAAGTAGTTTGAGATTGCACGGTGTAATAACATGGGGTGATTGTGATCTCTTATTAGCTGAAATAACATGAGTGAAATAATTATCAATTGGTCATTTGTAAATGTATGAACAAAAAAAAAAGAAAAATACAATTGGAGGACTATTTCATGCCACAATGCCACATCATCAAACCATAATCTACATAAGTGCGCTCTAACCACGTCCTCAAGCTTGGTTTGGTGTTAGCATGTCAATGTGCAAAAGTTTATACGACACTAGCCACATATTAGAAACACATATTTAAAGTTTCAATACGGAGCATTGATGCAGATGTAACTCACATAGAGTTTTGAAGCATAGCCATGGAGTACTTATATGGTTTACTCACCACTCCAATAAAAATTCTTTGTGATATATTTTGACAATGGAAACTTTCTAGTTAAGCATGGAGGGACTACAGTTCACATATCATAATGTAGTAGTAGTGGTGTGGGCAAAAGACTACTTTGTTGTGGCTAACTGGCCAATTGCTAAAGCTAGGGTAAGCATGTGCCAATTGGACACAAAATACTCAATAAACTTTCTTCACATAGAGTTTTGAAATGTAGCCATGGAGTACTTATATGGTTTACTCACCACTCTAATAAAATGCTTTGTGATATATTTTGACAATGGAAACTTTCTAGTTAAGCATGGAGGGACACATATCATAGTGTAGTATTATTGTGGTAGTGGTGTGGGTAAAGCTTTTGAGAAAAGCCTACTTTGTTGATGCCATCTATTGAATTTCTAAAGCTAGTGTAAGCATGTGCCAACTACAACCAAATTGTTTTGTGCTAAATATAAAAAAGTAGTTCATCCAACGGGGCACAAAATGATCAAGTAACTTTCTTCAAAGGTTCATTAAAGTAAAAATGGATAATATAATCACTTGATTTTGTATGGATTAACAAATGAGATTAGTGTTTATCATTTCTGAATATATGCTGATCACTATTTTTAGAACCCTATTCTCTAAGTATAGTGCACAGTTTCCTTGATTAGTGATTTCTCTCATCAAATCTCTTCATAAACCCTAGTTTTCTTCAATATTTGCCTAGTTTCTTTATATTCTTGGCGGTTTAGGAGATACTAGTGGTTATTGTGCAAATCTTGGTGTAGAGTCTATTAAGAAAGTGTGTATATAGATTGAAGTTCTATTGTAGATTTATGTGCAGATTGCTGTTCTGTTGTAGATTTTGAGTAGATTCATGTACAGTTTACAGTTCTATTATAGAGTTCTCTTACAGATTTGTGCAGAGTGGACTTTAGAGAAATCTTGGTGCAGATATATAAAGTTTGCAAAGATTTAAGTGCAAAAATCAAATCTTGGTGTAGATATATAAAGTTTACAAAGATTTAAGTGCATAAATCAAATCTTGAGCAGACTTAACATCAGTAAGTGATTCTTGATCAAATCTTTCTTAATCTTGATCATTTCTTACAAGCATTGGTGTTTTTTTAAAAGAAATTGCTACAAACTTCAAGAAACCATGAATATTATTGGAAACTCAAGCAAGAAAAGCACAACTATTGGATTTTTTTTGAAATTGATGTAAGAAAAGCACAACTATTGGATTTTTATTGAAATTGATGTAAGAAAAGCAAGATTAGTGAATCTTATAGGAGTTATGTAAGATTGATAAAGTTCTTAAAATCTTTTGTAGCACATTTTGCATCACTGGGTGATTGAGTGCCATCTAAGAAGTTCTTGATCAACAAAGTGATTTAATAGTAAGGATCAATATGTCAGTCAGAGTGATTAATCATTAGCCTTGATAAGAACTGATGAGAACAATTTAATTAGGACTGCAAATATCAAGTGAGATATGAAATATAAATTTCTTGCCCTATGTTGCAGCTTAACTTGTACAACCAACTAATCCTACTAGGAATTGAACCCAGTCTACCTAGTGTAAAACACCTAAAAGTTGGGAGTGTTGGTTGTTAGAGAAGCAATATAGATCATTAATTGATCTACATAAAAAAGAATTTACAATAGGCTAAGGGTGTAGGAAATGTGTACTTCAAGGAGTTCACTATTCACAGACAACTTTAAAGTAGCAAGCAAAAACAGACAAACTGGTTAAGATAGAGCAGAGACTTCTGAAGGCAAATTAAACTATATCTAAGAGATCGTAAAACCATTATCAATAGTACTTGGGAATCAAAATGTGCTAGTTTTTTAGTTCTTTAATCTCAACAAGCATTCATAAGTGGTTATTGGAGTTGAAGGGATTTTGGAGGCATACTTAGAAGAAATACGCCATATATACTTGGTTGGCTCTACAACCTTTGGTCCAGTTATAAACCATGATGCTTGATAGCTACTCAAGCAATAGAGCAACAACAAACATCAATATTTATAAGTATTTTGTATTAGTGGTAATGATAGAGGATCAATGCATTGGTTAAGGAATTTAGGCTTCCCTTGAACGGTCATTATTGGTATTGGTAGCATAGTCTATTTTACTCAGATGGACAACATAGGCCTAACAACTGTAAAGGGAAAACATGGTCAACAGTGCTAAAAAGCCAGTAAGGCATTGCATCACTGAACAATGCTCTCAGCGTTGCCAAGCACAATGTAGAAGAACAGATTTAAGAAAAGTTAAACACAAGATTCATCAAGCTTAGAACTCTTAGCAGCTCAAAAGAAGAGAGCTCTTTGCTGAAAATTTGGATCAAATTAAGATAAGCGAGTTGCTTGTGTGTGCCATTTTGTGCATCTTCAACACTAGCAGTGTGCACGTTGTGTGTGTATATATATATATGTGTGTGTGTGTGTGTGTGTGTGTGTATACATACATACATACATACATACATATTTATATATACATATATATATATATATATATATATATATATATATATATATATATATATAATATGTATATATGTATATATATGTGCGTGTGTGTGTGTATATATATATATATATATATATATATATATATATATATATATATATATATATATATACGTATATATGTATATATATACGTATATATGTATATATATATATATATATATATATGTATATATGTACATATGTATAGAAGAAAACGCTATTGAAGTGCTTCTCAATAGCATGCCCACCCCAGTGAGGAATATGGCCACCTTGTTTCAACCTTGCAAAATCTTCCAGAACCTACATCTCGGAAGCCATTGAAGCTTCCTTATTTGAAGAATTCAAGAAAAAGCAAGAGGGCCATGGTCTTGTAGAAGGAACTTACAATGTCAACAAAATCTCCAATGGCAAATTCCACAGCAATAAGTCCTACCTTAACTCAAAGTCAAAGTTGAAGTGCATTTTCTATGGCAAACTTGGTCACTTTGAAAAGGACTATTTTATCAAACAAAAGTTCTAATCATGTCTTGTAGCTAATGAAGATGAGGAGGCTGATACTGTTGCTGATGAAGACCCAACCTCTCAAGAGGGGGCTAGTTTTGTTGAAGCTGATTGGATCTTCTAGAGCTTCATTCTTGAATCTCTACTAATCTTTTTGAATTCTAAGCCTAGGCAACTCTTGTCTAAGTTGTAAATCTTTAGGCCAGATTAAGGATAAGTGGTCATGTTGGGGCATAGGTAGAGGCCTAGGAGAGGTCAAATCATGTAGCTCATATGACAGCTTATCTTGGAGTCAAGCCGTGTCATCACTATCTTGTCGAGGATCTTGTCGGGGAAGAGGGTTGTCAAATTGAGGAGGGGTGTTAGAATGACAATTTGATATTACATGAAGGTTAGTATAGGTCAAGCTTGTAAGGTCATTGTGATAAGAGAATCTAGCATCTAGCACAAGTGGGCATGTGGCTTCTACGTTCATGGAGCAATTCTAGGAAGAAAGATGGAGTAAGCAATGATGTTATTATACTATACTCGTGGCTATATAATGGGCCACACTATTAATCTTATTGATATTAAATGGTGTAATATCAACCTTGTGCATCTCTTTTGTTGGTGTTCCACATTCTCCCTCTTAGTGTTTTTCTGCTATCATGGTTTTCTCATTTGATCCTTCATAGCTCCTACCGCTACATCACTAATGCTCTACAATCCTACATTTTTCACATGTGCTTCACATTCTGGTGGGTGGTTTAGCATTTGATTTGAGCACTTTAGGTGTGTTCACATGCTTAGAGTGTTTTGGGTAGTGTTCACGTGTAGCCATGATTTACTGCTACTACTATCCTTCATTGGATTGACATGCTACACGTCATCATCATCATCGACATCATTTTGTTACTGTCTTAGATCGCAATTGTAGGAGATTTTCTCATGTTTTGTCATCATGGTTTTGCACTCGTTATTTGCGAGTTGCCATTTCATATCTTAGATCACATTTCCTTTGCCGAGTTCACACATACCTTTGGCACTTCGAGGCTTAGACCTCTAGATCCTCATTCGTCGACTTCATTGCTATACTCATGCCATGATTTAGATGTTTAAGCTTGAGGATTTGATGCCTAGCTATTTGAGGAACTTATTTATTGAGAGGGATGTATGATGCTTGATGGTCTAGATGGTTTGTATATAGTGGCTTTGTTGATTCAATGCTTGCCTACCTCGATACAGATGGTTCGACATTGTTTTCATGGGATGATTATTCTTTTGGAGACTCCCATGTGTAAGATTCCTCCTCAGCCTGAATAATGAAAAAGCTTTTACCTCAATCTTGTAGTCATTCCCTATTTCAGAATGCAAGAAAATACTATTTTTCCTTGTTTTTGCCTAGAGAGAAGAAAAATTCTAGAGAGAGATAATTCAATATTGAGATATTTTTAGATATAAAAATTCTCCTAATATCTAAAATATATTTCCCTAAAACAAAAGTTCAAAATAAATTCTCCAATGTGCATTAGGAATCAATTAAAAATGATGTAAGGGACCTTAGCCTTTTCAGAAATTTCTGGATTATAGTCCAATTAAGGTTCCTATGGACCAATAGGATTAATCCAAGTGTTGGGATGAGAAAAATCCAATGAATAAAAGAAAATACCCAAACATGAGTAAATGCTCACATAAGATGAAGAGTTGACTGAGTACAAGGTTTATTAGTTAAAAATTAAGAGATATTACTAAAAAATGAGATATTTTGGAGAAATGATGAATTTTTGACACCTTGGTAAGGAGAGGGGTACCTTTGAGGTAGGCGCCTCCTTCACATGTGTGGAAGGGTATTTTAATTTAAAAAATTGTGATATTTTTATCTCTCCTCTCTCCTGGATCAAACTAGATCAAAAGGGGAGCCAAACTGGTCCAAATCTTGTCCAAATTCAGTCAAACTGAAGCTGAAGCTAGAAAATTCTAGAACCTAGTTGGACTCAGTAAGTGGCCTCCCTCACCTATAAATAGACCCTCATTCTTTTGTATTCTCATCTGTGAGCTATACCATGGCAGTATTACATTAAAATGATCATATTTTCTATTATCCCTCAAAAATCCTCTACTTTTGGGGAGCTTGGAGCTTCTCTCTCTCTTCAACAACTCTTGGATCTCTCTTCTCCACTTGCTAAACCAATTGATTGGTTGGGGGATTCACTTCTAGAAAAAGAAGCAAGCTAATCCTCGAGGTAAGAATGAATTTATGGTTTTTTGTTAATCTTCTCAAATGACTTCTGTTCTCAACCCCTCTCAAGTTTGAGAAGTTTTCTAATTGGTTGTTTTAAATTCAAATCAAGCTTTCCCTAAGAATTTAATGTGTAATCAAGAAAAAGTTAATCTTTATGCTTAATTAGAATGCTTTCTTATGTATATCTCTCTCTAAAAAAGAATAGTCATTCCTATGGCTAATTCTTTAGCAAATGAATGCTTCTCTTTGATAAATTCTTATTTCAAAATGGAACTCTAATCTTGTTAAGTTAGAGAATAAGAAAATAGTATTTTTATGCTTTTATGTTAACAAAATAATGGTTAATTCTTTTAGATTATTTATAAGTAGTTAAAAATTACTTTAATTGCTTCTAAATGGAAAAGAGATAATCCTATCAATTTGGGAAAAGAGAAATAATGGAAATAGCTTAATCTAGTAGAATAATCATAATTAAGTTTATGATTATGGTTAAAATTATGATTTTAATTCATAGTTTAGACTTAAGCTTAAGAATAGATCTTCTATCATATTTGCATTACAATGTTTTATTCTTTTAAGAAAAAATTTAAAATTATCAGTAATAGCAGCGAAGCTATGGTAAAATTTTCAGAAAATAATACATATCTTATTTTATGCATAATGCTAAAACAGAGGACTTCCTACCATATTCTAGGATTGGACATCCTATGCAAAAAGAATGATTTTAGTATTTATGCATAAATATTTAATTAAAAGAAAAGAGAAAATTTTGGTAAATTTATTTTTATACAAAAAGAGGAATTTCCATGATAATTGAGATCCAATTAATTAAATAGCAAAAGAGAAATTTTTGGCATATTTAAAATAATAGATATTTTTATTTAATTTAAAAAAGAGAAATTTTAGATAAATTTATTTTATGCATAAGAAAATTTTTAATGATAAAAGAGGAATTCCCATGACATTTTGGAATTCAATCATTTAAATGCAAAAAGAGAGATTTTAAGCATATTCAAAAAATGGATATTTGTATTTAATTTAAAAGAAGAATTTTTATGATATTTTAAGTAGAGAAAGGTTTAAATTAAATTTTGGTGACAAAAGAGAATTTTTCACCATAATTCCACCTAGAAACTTAGGGTTGATAATTAAATTGGTAGAAAGAATATTTTTAGATAGTTTAGGTGGATAAATCACCAAATTGATATTTACTCAAAATTAGATTAATGGAAGAAGAGTATTTTTATAAAAACCCGATATTCTCATATAGAACCAATTCTTAATCTATTATGGAATGAAATTCATAAAGTTGGAATTTTCCTTACGGTTAGAAGCTTAGTAGATTTTTATCTGAAGAAAATCCTTAGGAATCAAAGTTAGAAGTAAACCGAATAATTTTGGTTAGACCACGACTGCGGGAGGGGCGGCTAGTAAACTACTTGCCCATCTCTGGAATCTGAATCAAGCAAAATCTGGTGACCAATTCCAATTCTTGACACAAAGAATAGACTACCGTTGAATTAGCATAGTTTTCCCTTAATCGAAATCACCAAGAATCTAGTTGTAAATTCAGTCAAATGATGGGTAGATTACCCTGATGAGAGATCAATGATTCTCATTAAGAAAATATGGATCAAGGAAAAAGGGTTTTGTGGAACCAATCTCGAACCGGGAATTCTACTTGCATAGAACCTATGTTTTCTTTTAAAGGACTGTTTTACGCCAGAATGCTGGAGAAAGCATTTGGTATGTGTTTAACTAAGGAGAGACTCTTTACAACAGCTGGCGGGGAGTCGTTGAGGGACGTCGCTCGCGGCAAAACCTGCCGAGGTCTTGACCAGTCTCGGTATGGTTAAAATGGTGCGCTTTCGGTATACGATGGGCGAGGACCGATGAAGCGGTCCATGAGTGAAGTGCTAGGACACCTAAGTAGGATCCTAAAGGGTTCTGACCAGGTGATGCACCGGCTCGCGGTTGCTAGGACACCCATGCGTACATCGAGGAATATACGGATGAAAACCGAAAGAATGACTTTTGTGAATGGAATTTCGATATTGGATCTCGTTGGTTGACCAGCTGGTCTTCAACAGAGAGTCCGGATGATATATTTTGTAAAACAATGGACTCAATATTTTGGAGGATTATGATCAGTAATACTATGATTTCATTGAAAGATTGTTTTAAAGAGCCGAATCTGTTAAAATGGCAATTTCATATTGGGTGTGTAAGTGGTATGACTACCTTGAATTTAGCTTGAAGCGTCGGCTAGGGGACTTGGGAACTCTTTTCTTAGTACCCGTGCAAAACATAACCAAATTTTTATAAAGGAATCCCACCAATACAGTGGTTGGCGGTTGGCTAAACCCATGGGCCGATTGACTGGATCGGGGGATTCCTACGATACAAATAGTTACGATTAAGTTACGTTAGTTAGAATAAGTCCTAGGAAGGCCCTTGTTTTGTGGGAGGGAATTAGCGGCTGTGCCTCGCTATAAAGGAGGAAAAAAGCAGTGATTCTATGGACCGAGTACAAGTCTCTTCCTTGATCTGACCCTGTGACTTTCGGATTTGGTCGGATTAGTTTGGTAAGTTTAGACTTTGACTCGATAGATCAATTCTCTTGCTAGATGATTTTCCTGGTGGAATCGCCCGTGCCTCTTTCGGACGAGGGAAGTTTTTTCGGGCTCGATTTCGGAGGAATCGCCAGGCTGGTCTCTTGTTTGGAAATTCGTGGTGAGGCCTTGAGTGTGGATCCCTGCCCTGCGCGAGGGACGGACACTGCTTTTGCCGCCAGGGCCCTGGGAGGGCGCATCGCGGAGGGGGCGGGGGTCTCACAGCTAGTATCAGAGCCTTGTTGAAAGCTAATAAGGAAAAATGAATTCTTATCAAAAATTTATAATAAAAACTCAGAAAGAGCATTTACGTATTGTATTTTCCTTCCTTAAGATTTTTAATCAAAGAATATGGTTTTTTAGATGGAAGATCCACACTTATTTGATATTCCCGATCTCACCCAATCATAAGATATGACTGCTTTTGCCTTCGAGCATCTCATCTCTTCCACTACAACTCGAACGAGCTGAGCCAGACTTGCAAGCCATTTCAAGGATTTATATTTTCCAGACCTAGCGGAGAGATGGCAGCACAAGTGGTTTGCAGGGCAGTATGTCCATGCCTTGCGACCAGCGCGTGATGCTGAGGGAAAATATCTTGTTGGCCATGATTTTGATGAGGCTAAAAGTGATTCATGGTGTCATTTTATATCACCCTACGCCTCAAGATTTCAGACTTTCCTACCATATCTACAGACTTCTTAGCCGCTTTATTCGAAAGGAGAAGATAGTAGGTCCCTTGGCAGTAAGGGAACGTTTGTATCAGGGCATGTCTGTAGCCTATCGTCGTCTTATGCATTTCCCGAGGAGGTTTTGACTTTCTGGAGCCGAGATGCTCTATGTACATATTGCAACCTTTATATAAATAAAGAAATGTTTTGTGGAAAAATTCCCTGTTGTATAAGTGATTGTTTATTATATGACGAATGGATGAAGCAAAATCTGCTAGTCCTCAAACATATGTCATAGATCTCCAATAAGATCATTTATCTTGTTGAAGAAATTATTTTTCGAACCTCTTAAGTCTTAGGATCTCGTTGACGAAATCAAAATAAAAATTTAATAATGTATCATTTTTGGCAGAATCATGAGGCGAGCAAACCGTGGCCGACAGCGGGATCCTCTGATGAGGAAGAGCTTGACCCCGACGTTCGCAAGGCTCTTCATAGAACTCAGCCCCCATGACCCTTCAAAGGTGAAGGGGAGAACTTGGGCGAGGTTGTGGAGAAGTGGGTTGAGGCCATGGAGGAATATTTTGATACTGGATACAACGAGAGGAGCAAAATGGCTCTCACTAGGCTGAAGATTGTGGAAACAGCCAAGGTGGCATGGAGAAACCATTGCGAGATGACAGTAACCATTTGGATAGGAATACCTAGTCTTGGAATGATCTAAAAGCTTATCTAAGGAAGAGATTTTGTCCCCCCCCCCCCCCGGATTTTTAGAAACCAAGATGAATGAATTCTTAGAGCTAAACCAGGGGAGCAAAACTATTGAAGAATATCACCAGGCATTTGCTCTTCTCCTCAAGTACTCACCAAGATGAATGAATTCTTAGAGCTAAACTAGGGGAGCAAAACTATTGAAGAATATCACCAGGCATTTGCTCTTCTCCTCAAGTACTCACCACCACTAGATGAAGAGCAACTTAAGGCCAGGTTCATTCGAGGAATGAATGAACCTTTAGACACCCTAGTCAAGAATGCCAAGCCAATTTCCACGGCTGAAGCTATAAGAATGGCGAAGGACTTCACCAAAGCCTTCATCATTAAAGTCTCGCCAAAGCCAGTTCCCTCATCCTTCAAGAAATTCCAGACACTTGGAAGTTCTTCCAACCTTCTGCCTCCAAAGAGACACCAAGGTCCCAACCAAAATCTGGAGACAGGAAGTTTCAGGAATGAAGAAAGACCTTTTCCTCGAAGCTCTTTCTTAGGAACTCCGGCTTTCAAGAATGCAGAGGGAAGAGCTTCGAAGCGAGAATAGGTGCTTCGGATGTCAGGGTTTGGGCACCATCTCAAGGATTTCCCATCTCCTTTTGTGGGCCAAGGAAGCCAGGGTCCCAGAGTTCAGAGACAGACTCCTTCGTATCACTCCAATCAGGGTCCCCCGCGCCAAAATCAGGGCAACCCCAAAAGAGTGCCATCTCAGCCTGCAGCCTCCATGCAAAGCAGTCTCTGAAATCCCTCCTAGAATTGGGGAAACCAAAGAGAGAGAGTTCCATCTCAGACTGCAGTAGCTAGAGCCGTCACTATAGCTGAGGAAGTGGAGGAAGAAAAAGGACAGATTTATGCTGCAATTGAGCATCAGGGTAATAATCGTCAATTTTTATTCCTCTAGACTCCAGTAGAGTACCAGGGTAAGCAATTTAAGCTTTTGATTGATTCAGGAAGTACTCATTCTTTTATTTTCCCAGGATTTCTGCGTAAGTTAGTCCTAAATAAAAAATCCGAGAAAATAAAAAATCCGAGAAACCTATGCAAGTGGAATTGGCCAGTGGAAATATTCTTTTCACACACCTTGAGACAGACCTTATTCAGTTTAGTCTAGATGAAAATGTAACAGAGTGCCAATTGAGAGTCCTACCCTTGGGAATCTATGATGGAATCCTTGGAATGGATTGGCTCCATAAGAATCAGGCTGACATTCATTGTCGCAATGGAACCATCTCTTTCTTTGACCTTCACGGGAATAAGGTTCAAGGAACTAGAATTTTCGGATCCCCAGTGTTGCAATTAGTCAAGGCTTTTAAATTATTAAGAGGGCTCAAAAAGAGGCAAGCTATTTATGTTGTTAAGATGAATCTGGTAGACATAAAATGCAAGGCTAAAGGACCAGAGTGGTTAACTGAGTATGCAGATTTGTTCCCTGAAGAGCTGACTGAGATGCCTCTGCCTCGTGAAGTAGATCATGAGATTGTGTTAACCCCCGCGGAGCTCAGCCAGTAGCCCAACGCGCATACAAAATGCCAGTCCTTGAAGCCATATAACTTAAGGAGCACTTAAGACAACTGTTAGAGCAAGGATTCGTCAGACCCAGTGTCTCACCTTGGGGTGCGCCCGTTCTCTTTCAAAAGAAGAAAGATAGAACGTAAGACTTTGTATTGACTACAGAGGATTGAATCAATTAACAATTAAAAATAAGTATCATATCCCTAGGGGATTGATGAACTTCTGGATCGGTTAAGTGGAACCCAAATGTTCATAAAGATAGATCTCAAATCCGGATACTACCAAATCAGAATTAAGGAACATGACATCCCGAAGACAACATTCAATACTCGTCGCTATGGGCATAATGAGTTCACAGTCATGCCGTTTGGATTGACTAATACCCCGGCGACGTTTAATTGTCTTATGCAGGATATTCTCAGAGAATACTTGGATGATTTTGTTCTTGTCTTCTTAGATGATATCTTGGTATACTCAAAGAATACTGTAGATCATGAAGATCATGTGCGCAAGGTCCTGGAAATCCTAAGGAAGCACCAACTCTTTGTAAAAAAGAGCAAGTGTTCTTTTTTTGTTGTGACCAGGTGGAATACTTAGGATTCATAGTGTCTAAAGATGGGATTTCTCTTGACCCCGCAAAGATCCAAGCAGTCGTAGATTAGTTGGAACCCAAGACGACAAAGGAAGTCAGAGGATTCCTAGGATTAACCGGATGGTATAGGATCTTTATACCCAGGTATGCTCAGATAGCATCCCCTTTAACTAACCTTCTAAAGAAGAGTACCCTATCTCAGTGGTCTGCTATGTGTCAGAGTGCCTTTGATAAGCTGAAGATAGCCTTAGTAACCAACCTTGTCCTTAAATTATTGCCAGATTTTACCAAAACTTTTGAAGTAGTTACTGATGCCAGTGGGTTTGTCTTAGGCGGTGCTCTTATGCAGGAAGGTCATGCAGTGGCCTATGAATCCAGAAAGCTCAGAACACATGAGAGATATTATGCCGTCCATGACTTGGAGTTACTCTCAATAGTTTATGCTCTGAAGTTGTGGAGACATTATCTTTTGGGACAGAGGTTCACCTTGATGACAGATCATCAAAGTCTGAAGTGGATCTTTACCCAAAGGGATCTCAACATGCGTCAAAGGAGATGGATGCAGACCCTGCAGGAATTCAATTTTGAAATCAAGTATCGGCCAGGGAAAGAAAATGTGGTGGCAGATGTGCTCAGCAGAAAAGCCTCCTTGCTTGCAATTACAATGGTGTTAAATCCATTGATCAGTGAAACAAGGGAGAGAATCATGCAGGATAAATTCTTTGCTACCCTTTTGATATGTAGGAAAGCAAGACTCCTCAGGAAATGAGTCGAGTTCTTGGGTACAAATTGGATGAAGGATGCATGTATTATAATAATCGGCTATGCATTCCCAATGATGAGGGAATAAAGGGAAGGATTCCGAAAGAAGCCCATGATAGCCTGATTGCTAGACATCCAGGGTTTATAAAAACCTATATGTTTGTGAAGAAAAGCTTCTTTTGGCCAGAACTCAAAAAGGATGTACTTGATCATGTGCGGCAATGCTTAATGTGTCAGAGAATCAAGATGCCAAGGAAATTGCAGCCTCTAGACATTCCACAGATGAAGTGGGAATGTATCAGTATGGACTTTGTCACTGGATTACCTTCAGTGCAATCGGGTTACAACTCCATTTTTATGGTAGTTGTTGATAGACTAACCAAAGTTGCCCATCTGTTCCAATGAAAGAAACATACACTACAGTGGATGTTGCCAGAGTTTTCCTTAAAAAGATCTTCAGATTGCATGGCTTACCCAGGAGGATAGTAAGTGACAGAGATCCCTAGTTCACATAAAAATTCTAGACTGCATTCTTTGAAGCAGTAGGAACTTTCTTGGATCTCAGTACAGCCTATCACCCCAAAATAGATGGCTAGACTGAAAGAGCGAATCAGGTAATAGAAGATATCCTTCGGTCATGCTGCGGGACAGGAAACTCAAGAAGTGGTTAAGCCATTTGCATATGGTTGAATTTGCTTACAATGCTTCTTATCATCGAAGCATTGGGATGAGCCCTTTCAAAGCTCTGTATGGACAAGATTGCCTTACACCATTGACTTGGTCTGACCCATTGATCAGAGTCGAGATGTCTAGACAATTGCTTGATGACATGGACCAACAAATGCAATCAATCCGTAAAGATATTAAGGCAGTCCTAGATAGGCAAAAACAGTATGCAGATAAGAAGAGATCAGAGAGAGAGTTTGAAGAATCAGATATGGTCTTCATTTGAGTACGCCCAAAAAGAAGTTCGTTATCTTTAGGAAAGTACAAGAAGCTCTCTCCCAGATACTGTGGACCGTATGCTGTTATAAAGAAAGTAGGCAATCTAGCTTATAAACTTCTTCTGCCTCCCCATCTCAAGGACATAATGTATTCCATGTCAGTTTGCTTAAGAAATATGTACCCAGCCTGAGTCACGTGCTTGATGATGAACAATTGATTTCTCCAACTCAAGGCCAGATGGTACTCCAACCTGAAGAAATCCTTGACGTTCGGGAGAAGGTTCTTTTAAGAGCAGAGTCCTCAGAAAATTTTTAGTCAAGTGGAAGTTCTTCCCTCTAGAAGACGCCACCTGGGAGAAAGAAGAAGAGATGGAAAAATACTACCCCCACTTTGTGAGATGAGGACATCTTGCATTTTTCAAGTGGGAGAGGATGTAAGATTCCTCCTCAGCCTGAATAATGAAAAAGCTTTTACCTCAATCCCTTGTAATCATTCCCTATTTCAGAATGCAAGAAAATATTATTTTTCCTTGTTTTTGTCTAGAGAGAAGAAAAATTCTAGAGAGAGATAATTCAATATTGAGATATTTTTAGATATAAAAATTCTCCTAATATCTAAAATATATTTTCCTAAAACAAAAGTTCAAAGAAAATTCTCCAATGAGCATTAGGAATCACTTAAACATGATATAAGGGATCTTAGCCTAAGCAAATTCTCCAAGGGACCTTAGCCTAAGGGTCTAGATTTTTTTTTTTTGGATTATGGTCTAATTAAGGTTCCTATGGGACAATAGGATTAATCCAATCTGGGTGTTGGGATGAGAAAAATCCAATGAATAAAAGAAAATACCCAAAAATGAGTAAATACTCACATAAGATGAAGAGTTGACTGAGTACAGGTTTATTAGTTAAAAATTAAGAGATATTACTAAAAAAATGAGATATTTTAGAGAAATGATGAATTTTTGACACCTTAGAAAGGAGAGGGGGACCTTTGAGGTAGTTATCTCTCCTGTCTCCTAGATCAAATTGGATCAAAAGGGGAGCCACAAACTGGTTTAAATCTTGTCCAAGTTCAGTCAAACTGAAGTTGAAAAATTCTAGAACCCAGTTGGACTCAGTTAGTGGTCTCCGTCACCTATAAATAGACTCTCATTCTTTTGTATTCTCATCTGTGAGCTATACCATGCCAGTATTACATTAAAATAATCATATTTTCTATTATCCCTTAAAAATCCTCTACTTTTGGGGAGCTTGGAGCTTCTCTCTCTTCAACAACTCTTGGAGCTCTCTTTTCCACTTGCTAAACCAATTGATTTTGGTTGGGGGGCTTCTCTCTCTCCCTTAAAAATCCTCTACTTTTGGGGAGCTTGGAGCTTCTCTCTCTCTCTCTCTTCAACAACTCTTGGACCTCTCTTTTCCACTTGCTAAACCAATTGATTTTGGTTGGGGGGCTTCACTTCTAGAAAAAGAAGCAAGCTAATCCTTGAAGTAAGAATGAATTTTATGGTTTTTTTGTTAATATTCTCAAATGAATTCTCTTCTCAACCCCTCTCAAGCTTGAGAAGTTTTCTAATTGGTTGTTTTAAATTCAAATCAAGCTTTCCCTAAGAATTTCAGTGTGTAATCAAGAAAAAGTTAATCTTTATGCTTAATTAGAATGCTTTCTTATGTATATATCTCTCTCTCAAAAAGAATAGTCATTCCTATGGCTAATTCTTTAGCAAATGAATGCTTATCATTGATAAATTCTTATTTCAAAACCAAACTCTTAAGCTTGGTAAGCTAGAGAATAAGAAAATGGTATTTTTATGCTTTTCTGTTAACAAAATAATGCTTAATTATTTTAGATTATTTATAAGTAGTTAAAAACTACTTTAATTGATTCTAAATGGGAAAGAGATAATCCTATCGATTTGGGAAAAGAGGAATAATGGAAATAGCTTAATCTAGTAGAATAATCATAATTAAGTTTATGATTATGGTTAAAATTTTGATTTAAATTCATAGTTTAGATTTAAGCTTAAGAATAGATCTTCTCTCATATTTGCATTACAATGTTTTATTCTTTAAAAATAAAAATAAAAATAATCAGTAATAGCAGTGAAGCTATGGCAAAATTTTCAGAAAATAATACATATCTTATTTTATGCATAATGCTAAAAGAGGACTTCCTACCATATTCTAGGATTGGACATCCTATGCAAAAAGAATGATTTTCATCATATTCATGGGAAATAAATTTTTAGTATTTATGCATAAATATTTAATTAACAGAAAAGAGAAATTTTTGGTAAATTTATTTTTATGTGAAAAGAGGAATTCCCATGATAATTGAGATCCAAGTAATTAAATAGTAAAAGAGAATTTTTGGCATATTTAAAATCATAGATATTTTTTATTTAATTTAAAAAAGAAGAATTTTAGATAAATTTATTTTATGCATAAGAAAATTTTAGATAAATTTATTTTATGCATAAGAAAATTTTAGATAAATTTATTTTATGCATAAGAAAAATTTTAATGATAAAAGAGGAATTCCGATGACATTTGAAATTCAATCATTTAAATGCAAAAAGAGAGATTTTAAGCATATTTAAAAAATGGTTATTTGTATTTAATTTAAAAGAAAATGTTTTATGATATTTTAAGTAGAGAAAGGTTTAAATTAAATTTTGGTGACAAAAGAGAAATTTTCACCATAATTCCACTTAGAAACTTAGGGTTGATAATTAAATTGGTAGAAAGAATATTCTTAGATATTTTAGGTGGATAAATATACAAATTTATATTTACTCAAAATTAGATTAATGGAAGAAGAGTATTTTTATAAAAACCTGATATTCTTATATAGAACCGATTCTTAATCTATTATGGAATGAAATTCATAAAGTTGGAATTTTCCTTACGGTTAGAAGTTCAGTAGATTTTTATCTGAAGAAAATCCTTAGGAATCAAAGTTAGAAGTAAACTGAATAATTTTGTTTAGACCACGACTGCGAGAGGGGGGCCCAGTAAACTACTTGCCCACCTCTCGAATCTGAACCAAGCAAAACCTCGTGACCAATTCCAATTTTTGACACAAAGAATAGACTACCGTTGAATTAGCATAGTTTTCCCTTAATCGAAATCACCAAGAATCTAGTTGTAAATTCAGTCAAATGATGGGTAGATTACCCTGATGATGAGAGATCAATGATTCTCATTAAGAAAATCTAGATTAAGGGAAAAGGATTTTGTGTAACTAATCTCGAATCGGGAATTCTACTAGAATAGAGATATCTCCACAAAACTTGAATAGATTCATCAAGAGAATAAACATGTACATCATTGTGAATATTTCTAAACTTCCAAGTTATATCTTGATTTAAAGCTCTTGATCCATTGCATTACATGAATAGATCTTTTGGAAATTCTACAACCTAGAAAAACCTACACACAAAAGGTCATGAGATGAAAGTTAGAATGTTACACTACACAGTTTCTGAATATATGTGTAATATAGTGAGAAATTCTAGATAGGATAATACCTTTTCTCTACTTACTGATATTTAGAAGACCATGATCGTTTAGCAATTTATTGATAAATGCCTTTGCCGACTGAGACCTCAAGTTACTCCCTCCTTTGCAACCCAATCTTTTAGCTAGAGAAATCAAATTTGATGGCTTCATGCTTGAAATTTGAGGACCTTCTTTGATTAGAATATCCTTTATCTCATCTCCCATGATGTGAGACGAGCTACCACTAAGGCTTTGCATGCTTCTTGCACCAATCGATTCTCACATCATCTCCCATGATGTGAGACGAGCTACCACTAAGGCTTTGCATGCTTCTTGCACCAATCGATTCTCCTTTATCACCTCTCTTTCCACCTGTGTCCTTCACCTTAGAAGAGTCATGTAATTGACTTGCAAGAGGAAGTTTACCAGTGTTGAACCTTGTTTGTGACCAAATCACATTATACTCTTGCCATTTGTCAATAACATCACCAACAAGGTTAGATAAATCATGGCCATTCGATACTGGGAGCTGACCATATCGATTATTTTCAACGACAATACGTATATCTTCTGTATCATTAAGAAGCATTAAGTATGATTGGAGATCTCCCATGAGAACATTGTCATCTTTCTTATCTAAATCACACTTGTTTTCAAAGATGTAGTTATTAGAGGGAGCAACACAAGGTTTATATAGAGAGTCATCAATAAGAACTGTCCTCCTTGGATCACATTGAAAGTCTTTTGACATTCTTGCAAGTGGTTTAAACATTGCCTTAACACCTGGGTTATTTGGCTTAAATACTTTTCTCTTCTCAAAACTAACATTCTAACTTTAAATAGCAAAGAAAGGAAGTATTCTCCCAGCTTTCTCTTGCAAAGCTCTCACCATGTGGAGAACATTCTCCTGTTTTGCATTGACTGGATACCAACATTGATTTTTTCTAAAACATTCTGCAAAAATGATATACACCCTGGATGAAGTATAAGGTATCTATTTGGAGCGTACATAATGGATTGGTGTAGAGAACATGGCTAGAAGCAATGCTTCAAGAGTAATCCATTTAAATCCAATACCACAGTCAACATTGCTCTCTTAGATGTGTTTTGTATTGATAAACAAATCTCCTTCTCAAGTGGAATTGATGACTCCACAACTTCAATGGCAATTTCATTCATGCTAGTAGGTTCTTTCTTCTCATGCATAACAATTGCAATGATGGCCCTAGGCCATTCTTGCTTCACTCCAAGGCCACACTGGAGTTGTTCAAGAGGCATCAAAAGAATTGTCCTTAACCATTCTTAGTTAGCCTTAAGGCCATGTTGGAGTGGCTTGGGGCATTCAAGAATGGCCTAGGGCCATTCTTTCCATGTACACCAATCATGACGTTTACACTAAAACTATGAAAGAGATTAACTTGGAAAATAAATTAAATGTGACAATGTAAACGATTAATATTTCTATCGTCAATCATCAAGAATGTACATAGAATCAAAGAAAGCTATAATTAGCTAACAACTCCTCATCACCAGCATGAATATTTCATAAGGTTTCCACACATATGTAGCTATACTCTGTTGAATTGACATTCTTATCTAATACAAGAATGGCCATTAGGCCCCCATGGCCACTATTTCATTCACAGTGATGTAATTTAAAGTAAAACGGTGGATATTTTAGGCCTTGGGGTCATGTAGGAATGGTCCTTACACCTGTTGTGCATGAAAAGAATGGCCCTAGGGCCATTCTTGGATACCCCATGGCTATCCCAAAATGACTTTCAAGCCTTAGGATCATTGCACCTGTTTTACATGAAAATAATGGCCCAAGTGACATTATTGGAAGCACCATGGCCATTCCAAAATGACCTTGAGGACCAAGGGTCATACAAGAATGGCCCGTACACATGTTGTGCATGGAAAGAATGGTCCTAGGGCCATTCTTGGATGCTCCATGGCCATTCCAAAATGACTTTAAGGCCTTGGGGTCATGCAAGAATGGTCCTTTCACCTGTTACGCATGGAAAGAATGGCCCTACGGGCGTTCCTAGATGCCCCATGGCCATCCCAAAATGACCTTCAGGCCTTGTAGTCATGTAAGAATGGCCCTTGGGCCATTCTTCCAACTGTTGTGCATGAAAAGAATGGCCCTATGGCCATTCTTAGATGCCCCCATATCTATCCCAAAACGACCTTGATACCTTGGGGTCATGCAAGAATGGCCCTAGGGCCATTCTTCCACCTGTTGTGCATGAAAAGAGGACATCCTTAGATGCTCCATGGCCATTCGTAGATGCTCCATGGCCATTCGAAGATGACCTTGAGGCCTTGGGGTCATGCAAGAATGGCCTTTGGGGTCATTCTTCTACCTATTGTGCATGAAACGAATGGCCCTAGGGCCATTCTTGGATGCTCCATGGCTATCCCAAAAATGACCTTGAGGCCTTGTGGTCATGCAAGAATGGCCCTTGGGCCATTCTTGGATGCCCCCATGGCCACTGTTTAAGTCACTAAGATGCATTTTAAAGTAAAAAGGTGGATATATGAGGCCGTGGGGTCATGTAGGAATGGTCCTTACACGTGTTGTGCGGCATGAAAAGAATGGCCCTAGGGCCATTCTTGGATGCCCCATGGCCATGCCAAAAATGACCTTGAGGCCTTGGGGTTATGCAAGAATGGCCCCACGGCCATTCTTCCTCTCATGTTGTGCATGAAAACGAATGGCTCTAGGACCATTCCTTGATGCACCCATGGCCCCTTGGGAGCATACAAAAAAGGCCCTTGGGCCATTCATGGATGCCCCCATGGCCAGTATTCCATGCAGTGATGCATTTTTTTAAGATCCATGTCCCCACCGCACAACGAATTCTGGGGGTGCTAGCAGCGGAAGTAGCACTTCTTGTGTGGGGCAGGGTCCTACATTCGGGGCCTCGCTTATGGATATCCGGACAAGAGACTAATCTATCGGTTTTTTCAAAACCGAACCCGGAAAAACTTCCTTTGCCCGGAAAGCACGGGCGATTCCACCAAGATAACTTTTCCCTAACATAGTCAAAAGCCTTAACTAACTGAACCGATCTGACCGAACCCGTAAGTCCCATAGTCAGATCACGGAAAAAGACTGTACTTGGATCATAGAGACCAATGCTTTTTTCCTCATTGAGAGGCACAACCGTTGATTCTTTTCCATAGAACAATTTTTGTCCGGGATTTACTTCATCTATCGAATTAAACAGAAATTGAGTCTCGATTTACGGATCCATCAGTCCAGCCTAACCCCATCTAGTCCCATGGGTTAGTCAACTGCCCAACCATTGTAGAGATAGGATCCAATTAGGAATTTGGTTAGGTTTTGTCCCGGGTACCAGGGAAAAGAGTTCCCAGGCCCCTTAGCCGGATATTCATGCAAATTTAACACCAGTCATGCCACTTACACACCCAATATGAAATTGCCTTTTTTATAGATTCAGCCATCTTCAAAACAAACCGATTGAATCTTAATTTCCAATCATTCCTTCATCGGAGTATCTATGGCATCATCGGTAACTAGAATGCTCACCACCTGTCCACTCAGGGGCCTTTTCAATAGTTCCTAGCTCATAGTACCCGACAATATAATCACTTATAAAAATCAAGATGGAATCTCTGTTGAAGATCAGTAAGATCAACCAACCGATCCATATAAAAGAGCCATGGACTCATCCGTTGAGGACCAGCAAGGTCAGTCAACCAGATCCATGCCTGGTTCCAGAAAACAACTCTTACTCCTTGTTCCAATATCTTCCACGATGCACGTGTGGGTATCTTCGATGACCCAAAGCCCGAGCATCGTATGGTCAGCACCCTCTAGGATCCTTCGCAGGTCACCTAGCGCTTCACTCATAGGCCGCTTCCTTGGTCCCTCATCCACCGTACCGGAAGCTCACTATTTAAATCGAACCAAGGCTGGTCAAGACGTCGGCCGACCTTGCTACGCGAGACATCGTCCGTTGACTCTTCGTCAGCTATTGCAACTTTATCAGGTAGGCCTCCACGACCACATTCTCAAGACAGTCAAAATGCTTCCCCAGCATTCTTGACATAAAACAGTCATTTACAAACAGTTCACAAATACAGTTTCTATAATGAACTCACATCTTTCTAGATTGTTCCACATCAATCCATATTACTTAATCCAAATCCAAATCATATGTATATCCATTCTTGACCAGATACATCATTTTCCATCCCATCACATCGGATTCATTCACTTCACATAACATCCATATTACTTAATCCAAATCCAAATCATATGTATATTCATTCTTGACCAGATACATCATTTTCCATCCCATCACATCGGATTCATTCACTTCACATAACATCCATTTCTAATCTTTCTTAATTTACATTACGTCTCATTCGTTCAGATCTTATATTATTCATTCACATTCTGATTCACATGACATCTCATCTCATCCATTCGCTCATATCGACTTCATATCCATTCACGTTCATATTTGTATTCATTATTCCACCTACACATCCACATTCGTACATCCACATTCACATCTATATCCATGCATCCACATTCACATTCACACCCATATATCCATATCCACATTCCACATTCATACATCCATATCCACATTCCACATTCACACATCCACATCCACATTCACATTCACATTCATACATCCATATCCACATTCCACATTCATACAGCCACATCCACATTCACACATCCATATCCACATTCACACATCCACATCCACATCCACATCCACATTTATACATCCATATCCACATTCCACATTCATATAGCCACATCCACATTCACATTCATACATCCATTTTCACATCTTCATTCATACTTCCACATCCGCATCCGCATCTACATCCATACATCCACATCTACATCCACATTCACATCCATACATCTATATCATACATTCACTTCCACGTTCACATTCATACATCCACATCCACATTCACATCCATACATCTATATCATACATTCACATCCACGTTCACATTCATACATCCACATCCATACATCCAATCCACATCCACATCCACATTCACATCCATACATCTATATCATACATTCACATCCGCGTTCACATTCATACATCCACATCCACATTCACATCCATACATCTATATCATACATTCACATCCGCGTTCACATTCATACATCCACATCCATACATCCACATCCACATCCACATCCACATCCACATTCACATCCATACATGTATATCATACATTCACATCCGCGTTCACATTCATACATCCACATCCATACATCCATACATCCATATCCATATTCCACATTCATACATCTCCATCTATTCCTCATTCATTTTCATCTATCTGATTCGTTTCACATCCTCATATCTATTTATAGAATACAAGAGAATTCTTATTTTTGATATAAGATTTCTTTACGCATCTACTTATGCATAAATTCCATTTTAAGGAGAATAACATTTTCGAAGTAAAAATCAATCTTTTATGCATCTTCTTATGCATAAATTCATTTTAAATGAGAATGACACTTTTGGATTAAAATAAATTCTTTATGCATCTTTCCATGCATAAATCCAATTTAGTAGGAATTACACTTTCAGAATAAAAGAATTTCTCTTATGTATCTAATTTATACATAAAATCCATTTATGATGAAAATCACACTTTTAATATATAAAAAAATATCTTCTATGCACCCATTTATGCATAAAAATCACACTTTTAATATAAAAAAATATCTTCTATGCATATGTTTATGCATAAAAATCTTTTATGATGAAAATCACACTTTTAATATATAAAAAATATCTTCTATGCATATGTTTATGCATAAAAATCTTTTATGATGAAAATCACACTTTTAATATAAAAAAATATCTTCTATGCATATGTTAATGCATAAAAATCTTTTATGATGAAAATCACACTTTTAATTTAAAAAAATATCTTCTATGCACCCATTTATGCATAAAAATAATTTATGATGAAAATCACACTTTTATAATAAAAAAATGATATGTTATGCATACTTTTATGCATGAAAATCAATTATAATGAAAGTAATACTTTTATCATAAAACTAAATTTCTTTTATACAAATACTCAAAATGCATCTTCTATGCATGAAAATGACACTTTAGAATATAGAAATCAAGGATCACTCTTTTAGAATAATGAAAGATAATACTTATTTCCAAAATTTTTAAAAATTTTACCATAACCTCATTTGTATGGCTGACCATTTTTCAATTTTAATTCTCTAAAATTAATTAGAACTGCATCAAGAGTATTTAAATCATTCTAAAGTAACATTTTTCTACTTATTTAAGAGAAACATTATGAAAAACTTGATTTTATTCATTAATCATTCACCTAGGATAAAGAATGGTTGGATTTACTAGAGAAGAGAGGGGAATGCCTTTTGCAACAATGAGGCATAACATCATTTGCAATGAAGAGAAGACAAAATCATTAAAAAAACCATAAAATGAATGGGAAAGAGAAGAATCTCCAACTTACATAGATAATTTGAGAGCTTTCCTTTGGTTTGATGGTTTGAGGGTTCAACTCTTGTCAGTTTGGTCAATTTTTGACCATTTTTAGGTCAATTTTGCTCACTTTTTGGATCTAGTTTGAAACAGGAGAGAGGAGAGATGAAAATATCTCATTATTTGAGAGTTTAAAAATCATTCAAGCATGTGAAATAGGCGCCTCTTTCATGAGGGAAATTCCCCCATGCAGAGGTGTAAAAAATGCATCATTACTTCTAAATATCTCCCTTTTTTAACTATTAACCTTGTCCTTAGTCAACTCTTCATCTTATGTGAGTATTTACTCATTTTTGGAAAATTTTTCTTTTATTTCTTCATTTATCTCCTCCCTACATTTGGATGAATCTTATTGGTCCATAGGAACCTTAATTTAAAATTTTGAAAAAATCTTCACCCCTAGGATAATGCTTCTTGAACAGATTATATTTAATTTCTAATGCACCTTCTGGAAATCTTTTTGAACTTTTGTTTCAAGGGAACTTATTTTAATAAGAAGAGATATTTTTCCATCCAAAAATATTTAAAAACTGAATTACCACTCTCTAAAAGATTTTCTCTCTCTAGGTCAAAACTGATAGAAACAAGATCTTTTACATTTCTAAAGAGGGATTTGACTACAGGGGAAGATACTGGACATCATGAGGGGCTGGGGGAGGAATCTTACATTCTACCCCACTTAAAAAATGCGAGATGTCCTCATCTCGCAGGTGGAGTATGATCTCTTTCATCTTCTTCTTCTTCTTCAATCACTTCCAGCGTTGCTGCCTTGGAAGTGGACGGCCGATTTGGGAACAACTCTCTTTGACTTCCCCTATTCTGAGGTGGAGGTCTTGCATTACTTTGGATTAAAACTGAAGGTTGGATAGAGGGTCTACCTCTGGGATTTCCCTGATTTTGGCGGATAGAACCCTGATTACTCTGGAAGGAAGGGACTGGAGTTTGGAATCTTGACCCCTAATTTCCTTGCCCTGAAAACCTTGATCAAAAGGAGTTGGGTAATCCATACTGCGATGTCCAAATCCTTGACAGTTATAGCATTTCACTCTCTTGTTCAAGGGTGGAACTTCTGAAGTTGAAATCCAGGAGGGAATTGAGTCTCAGTGGGAAAAGGACATTTCTTCCATTCTAGAACTTCCCATATCCTGGGTTTGACCCTGATATCTCTTAGGCGAAGGAAGGTTGGAATCACCTTCTGGGAATAAAAACCTTTTGAAAGGTGATGGTGCTGGCTTTGGCGGAACTTTGACATCAAAGGCTTTGGCGAAATCCTTCGCCATTCTTATTGCTTCAGCCACCCATTGAGATAGGTTTTGCATTCTTGACTAAAGTATCCAATGGCTCGTTCATTCCCCGAATGAACCTGGCCATCAGCTGCTCTTCATCCAATTGAGGGGAATATTTAAGGAGAAGGGCAAAAGCCTGATGGTACTCTTCAATTGTTCGGTTTTCCTGCTTTAGTTCCAAGAACTCATTCATCTTAGTTTCAAGAAAGCCTGGGGGACAAGACCTCTTTCTGAGGTAAGCCTTGAGATCCATCCAGGTTTGGGTATTTCGGTCCAGACGGTTTTTCTTGCAGTGATTCCTCCACGTAACCCTGGCCGTTTCCACACAATCTTTAACCTGGCGAGAGCCATCTTGCTTCTCTCATTGTAGCCAGTTACATCAAAATATTCCTCCATGGCTTCAATCCACTTTTCTACAATTTCACCTAATGGTTCTCCTTCACCCTTAAAGGGACCAGGCTGTGAACTATGAAGAGTTTTACGAACATCCAGGTCGATCTCTTCTTCATCGAGTTGGGGGTTAACAATACGAAAATTCTTGTTAAGTCTCTTTATTTATGATTCAATCCGATTTTTGATTCAACTGATTCCGGGGTTCTCTAAATAGGTCAGCTCCCCACAGAGTCAAGGGGTAAAGATGCTCATATAGAACGCATTACTAGTTAACAATTCATTCAGAATTATCTAATTCATATCTTTAACACAATAATGGTCCATCATACTGAATTTTTCTATCTAAGCAATCCTCCATGGGGATTTTAAATTTTGAGATTTTAAATTTATCAACCCTTAACTTGATCTACTGATCAAAAGTTAACAGTAGTAATCTAGCAGCACAATCCACTAATCTCATAGAGTGATTGGCTGAAGTCATTAACGTCATTCTAGCTATGAACATTATCACAGGGACTCGTCCCATTCATCCTCATTGTGGTTTTGCTTGGCTTGTTACATTTAAACCAAATTTCAGGAATCATCATTTTTCAATCAGAATCCAAATCAATTCATCTGTTCACAACCAGAATTTAAAAATCATATCAACCACATTCGAATTCATCATCTGGATAGCATTAATGCTTATAATTCTAAGTCTTAGATTTACTCGTATATACTGCCAGTAAAGAGCTGCAGCTATACCCTCGGTATATACGGGTAGTCATGGTCCTTGGAATTATAAGGTAAAGACCATCATGTCTAGGCCTCAAGCAAGTCAGGGATTTCATACAATTGCGGTACTTCCATCTGAAGACCCAATTACCAATTTACGAATTTCAGTTTGAATATCAAATTGTATGAATTTTATCACACAATTACAACCTTTTAGTGCTTCTTGATAAGTTTTTGACATATTTGGCTTCTCGATTGATCCCCATTAGCCAAATTTGCTCTGATACCAACTGTAAGATGTCCCCACCGCGCAACGAATTCTGGGGGTGCTACTAGCGGAAGTAGCACTTCTTGTGTGGGGCAGGGTCCTACACTTGGGGCCTCGCCCATGGATATCCGGACAAGAGACTAATCCATCGGTTTTTCCAAAACCAAACCCGAAAAAACTTCCTTTGCCCGGAAAGCACGGGCGATTCCACCAGGATAACTTTTCCCTGACGTAGTCAAAAGCCTTAACTAACTGAACTGATCTGACCGAACCTGTAAGTCCCTTAGTCAGATGAGGGAAAAAGACTGTACTTGGATCATAGAGACCAACGTTCTTTTTCTCATTGAGAGGCATAGCCGTTGATTCTTTTCCATAGAACAATTTTTGTCCGGGATTTACTTCATCTATCGAATTAAACAGAAATTGAGTCTCGATTTACGGATCCATCATTCCAGCCTAACCCCATCCAGTCCCATGGGTTAGCCAACCGCCCAACCACTGTAGAGATGGGATCCAATTAGGAATTTGGTTAGGTTTTATCCCGGGTACCAGGAAAAAGAGTTCCCAGGCCCCCTAGCCGGATATTCATGCAAATTTAACGCCAGTCATGCCACTTACACACCCAATATGAAATTGCCTTTTTCATAGATTCAGCCATCTTCACTTTTAATGAAACCATAGTATCACTCATCACAATCCTCCAAAATATCCGGTTGAATCTTAATTTCTAATCATTCCTTCATCGGAGTATCATCGACAACCAGAATGCTCACCACCTGTCCACTCAGGGGCCTTTTCAATAGTTCCTAGCTCATAGTACCCGGCAATATAATCACTTATAAAAATCAAGATGGAATCTCCGTTGAAGATCAGCAAGATCAACCAACCGATCCATATAAAAGAGCCATGGACTCAGGACCAGCAAGGTCAGTCAACCAGATCCATGCCCGGTTCTAGAAAACAACTCTTACTCCTTGTTCCAATATCTTCCACGATGCACGTGTGGGTATCTTTGGTGACCCAGAGCCTGAGCACCGTATGGTCAGCACCCTCTAGGATCCTTCGCAGGTCACCTAGCGCTTCACTCATAGGCCACTTCCTTGGTCCCTCATCCACCATATCGGAAGCTCACTATTTAAATCGAACCGAGGCTGGTCAAGACGTCGGCCGACCTTGCTACGCGAGACATCCTCCGTTGACTCTTCGTCAGCTATTGCAACTTTATCAGGTAGGTCTCTACGACCACATTCTCAAGACAGTCAAAATGCTTCCCCAGCATTCTTGACATAAAACAGTCATTTACAAACAGTTCACAAATACAGTTTCTATAATGAACTCACATCTTTCCAGATTGTTCCACATCAATCCATATTACTTAATCCAAATCCAAATCATATGTATATCCATTCTTGACCAGATACATCATTTTCCATCCCATCACATCGGATTCATTCACTTCACATGACATCCATTCCTATCTTTCTTAATTTACATTATGTCTCATTCGTTTAGATCTTATATTATTCATTCACATTCTGATTCACATGACATCTCATCTCATCCATTCGCTCATATCGACTTCATATCCATTCACATTCATATTTGTATTCATTATTCCACCTACACATCCACATTCGTACATCCACATTCACATCTATATCCATGCATCCACATTCACATTCACACCCATATATCCATATCCACATTCCATATTCATACATCCATATCCACATTCCACATTCACACATCCACATCCACATCCACATTCACATTCACATTCATACATCCATATCCACATTCCACATTCATACAGCCACATCCACATTCACATTCATACATCCATTTTCACATCTTCATTCATACTTCCACATCCGCATCTACATCCATACATCCACATCCACATCCACATTCACATCCATACATCTATATCATACATTCACTTCCGCGTTCACATTCATACATTCACATCCACATTCACATCCATACATCTATATCATACATTCACATCTGCGTTCACATATAACATCCACATTTATACATCCACATCCACATCCACATTCATATCCATACATCTATATCATACATTCACATCCACGTTCACATTCATACATCCACATCCACATTCACATCCATACATCTATATCATACATTCACATCCGCGTTCACATTCATACATCCACATCCATACATCCACATCCATACATCCACATCCACATCCACATTCACATCCATACAACTATATCATACATTCACATCTGCGTTCACATTCATACATCCACATCCATACATCCATATCCACATTCCACATTCATACATCTCCATCTATTCCTCGTTCATTTTCATCTATCTGATTCGTTTCACATCCTCATATCTATTTATAGAATACAAGAGAATTCTTATTTTTGATATAAGATTTCTTTACGCATCTATTTATGCATAAATTCCATTTTAAGGAGAATAACACTTTCGAAATAAAAATCAATCTTTTATGCATCTTCCTATGCATAAACTCATTTTAAATGAGAATGACACTTTTGGATTAAAATAAATTCTTTATGCATCTTTCCATGCATAAATCTAATTTAGTAGGAATTACACTTTTAGAATAAAAGAATTTCTCTTATGCATCTAATTTATGCATAAAATCCATTTATGATGAAAATCACACTTTTAATATATAAAAAAACATCTTCTATGCACCCATTTATGCATAAAAATCATTTATGATAAAAATCACACTTTTAATATAAAAAAATATCTTCTATGCATATGTTTATGCATAAAAATCTTTTATGATGAAAATCACGCTTTTAATATATAAAAAATATCTTCTATGCATATGTTTATGCATAAAAATATTTTATGATGAAAATCACACTTTTAATATAAAAAAATATCTTCTGATGAAAATCACACTTTTAATATAAAAAATTATCTTCTGATGAAAATCACACTTTTAATATAAAAAAATATCTTCTATGCACCCATTTATGCATAAAAATAATTTATGATGAAAATCACACTTTTATATTAAAATAATCTGTTATGCATGAAAATCAATTATAATGAAAGTAATACTTTTATAATAAAACTAAATTTTTTTTATACAAATAATCAAAATGCATCTTCTATGCATGAAAATGACACTTTAGAATATAGAAATCAAGGATTACTCTTTTAGAATACTGAAAGATAATACTTATTTCCAAATTTTAAATTTTTTTTGCCATAACCTCCTTTGTATGGCTGACCATTTTTCAATTTTAAGTCTCTAAAATTAATCAGAACTGCATCAAGAGTATTTAAATCATTCTAAAGTAACATTTTTCTACTTATTTAAGAGAAACATTATGAAAAACTTGATTTTATTCAATAATCATTCACCTAGGATAAAGAATGGTTGGATTTACTAGAGAAGAGAGGGGAATGCCTTTTGCAATGAGGCATAACATCATTTGCAATGTAGAGAAGGCAAAATCATAAAAAAAAACTATAAAATGAATGGGAAAGAGAAGAATCTCCAACTTACATAGATAATTTGAGAGCTTTCCTTTGGCTTGATGGTTTGAGGGTTCAACTCTTGTTTGAGACAAGAGTGGCCACCAATCTTTTGGAAGAGGGAAGGTCAAAAACTAATGAATTATGAGTAGAATTCACTGTTTTTGGCACTTGGAGAGAGGCAGGGTAACAGTGCAAAACACTATTAAGTTTTAACAAAGGGGAGGGCTTCTATTTATAGGAAAAAGTGAGCCTCTAACCAAGCAAACTGATTCTAGAATTTTTCAGATCAGTTTGGTCAATTTTTGACCATTTTTAGGTCAGTTTTGCTCACTTTTTGGATCTAGTTTGAAACAGGAGAGAGGAGAGATGAAAATATCTCATTATTTGGGAGTTTAAAACTCATTCAAGCATGTGAAATAGGCACCTCCTTCATGAGGGGAATTCCCCCATGCAGAGGTGTAAAAAATGCATCATTACTTCTAAATATCTCCCTTTTTTAACTATTAACCTTGTCCTTAGTCAACTCTTCATCTTATGTAAGTATTTACTCATTTTTGGGAGATTTTTCTTTTATTTCTTCATTCATCTCCTCCCTACATTTGGATGAATCTTATTGGTCCATAGGAACCTTAATTTAAAATTTTGAAAAAATCTTCACCCCCAGGATAATGCCTCTTGAACAAATTATATTTAATTTCTAATGCATCTTCTGGAAATCTTTTTGAACTTCTGTTTCAGGGGAACTTATTTTAATAAGAAGAGATATTTTTTCATCCAAAAATATTTAAGAACTAAATTACCACTCTCTAAAAGATTTTCTCTCTCTAGGCCAAAACTGATAGAAACAAGATCTTTTACATTTCCAAAGAGGGATTTGACTACAGAGGAAGATACTGGACATCATGAGGGGCTGGGGGAGGAATCTTACATTCTACCCCACTTAAAAAACGCGAGATGTCCTCATCTCACAGGTGGAGTATGATCTCTTTCATCTTCTTCTTCTTCTTCAATCACTTCCAGCGTTGCTGCCTTGGAAGTGGACGGCCAATTTGGGAACAACTCTCTTTGACTTCCCCTATTCTGAGGTGGAGGTCTTGCATTACTTTGGATTAAAACTGAAGGTTGGATAGAGGGTCTACCTCTGGGATTTCCCTGATTTTGGCGGATAGAACCCTGATTACTCTGGAAGGAAGGGGCTAGAGTTTGGAATCTTGACCCCTAATTTCCTTGCCCTGAAAACCTTGATCCAAAAGGAGTTGGGTAATCCATACTGCGATGTCCAAATCCTTGACAGTTATAGCATTTCACTCTCTTGTTCAAGGGTGGAACTTCTGAAGTTGAAATCCAGGGAATTGAGTCTCAGTGGGAAAAGGACATTTCTTCCATTCTAGAACTTCCCATATCCTGGGTTTGACCCTGATATCTCTTAGGCGAAGGAAGGTTGGAATCACCTTCTGGGAATAAAAACCTTTTGAAAGGTGATGGTGCTGGCTTTGGCGGAACTTTGACATCAAAGGCTTTGGCGAAATCTTTCGCCATTCTTACTGCTTCGGCCATTGAGATAGGTTTTGCATTCTTGACTAAAGTATCCAATGGCTCGTTCATTCCCCGAATGAACCTGGCCATCAGCTGCTCTTCATCCAATTGAGGGGAATATTTAAGGAGAAGGGCAAAAGCCTGATGGTACTCTTCAATTGTTCGGTTTTCCTGCTTTAGTTCCAAGAACTCATTCATCTTAGTTTCAAGAAAGCCTGGGGAATAAAACCTCTTTCTGAGGTAAGCCTTGAGATTCATCCAGGTTTGGGTATTTCGGTCCAGACGATTTGTCTCGCAGTGATTCCTCCACGCAACCCTGGCCGTTTCCACACAATTTTTTAACTTGGCGAGAGCCATCTTGCTTCTCTCATTGTAGCATGTTACATCAAAATATTCCTCCATGGCTTCAATCCACTTTTCTACAATTTCACCTAACGGTTCTCCTTCACCCTTGAAGGGACCAGGCTGTGAACTATGAAGAGTTTTACGAACATCCAGGTCGATCTCTTCTTCATCGAGTTGGGGGTTAACAATACGAAAATTCTTGTTAAGTCTCTTTATTTATGATTCAATCCGATTTTTGATTCAATTGATTCCGGGGTTCTCTAAATAGGTCAGCTCCCCACAGAGTCAAGGGGTAAAGATGCTCATATAGAACGCATTACTAGTTAACAATTCATTCAGAATTATCTCATTCATATCTTTAACACAATAATGGTCCATCATATTGAATTTTTCTATTTAAACAATCCTCCATGGGGATTTTAAATTTTGAGATTTTTAATTTATCAACCCTTAACTTGATCTACTGATCAAAAGTTAACAGTAGTAATCTAGCAGCATAATCCACTAATCTCATAGTGATTGGCTGAAGTCATTAACGCCATTCTAGCTACGAACATTATCACAGGGACTCATTCCATTCATCCTCATTGTGGTTTTGCTTGGCTTATTACATTTCAACCAAATTTCAGGAATCATCATTTTTCAATCAGAATCCAAATCAATTCATCAGTTCACAACAACAAGAATTTAAAAATCATATCAACCACATTCGAATTCATCATCTAGATAGCATTAATGCTTATAATTCCAAGTCTTAGATTTACTCGTATATACTACCAGTAAAGAGCTATAGTTATACCCTCGCTATATACGGATAGTCATGGTCCTTGGAATTATAAGGTAAAGACCATCATGTCTAGGCCTCAAGCAAGTCAGGGCTTTCATACAATTGCGGTACTTCCATCTGAAGACCCAATTACCAATTTACGAATTTCAGTTTGAATATCAAATTGTATGAATTTTATCACACAATTACAACCTTTTAGTGCTTCTTGATAAATTTTTGACATATTTGGCTTCTCGGTTGATCCTCATTAGCCAAATTTGCTCTGATACCAACTGTAAGATCCCTGTCCCCACCACGCAACGAATTCTTGGGGTGCTAGTAGCGGAAGTAGCACTTCTTGTGTGGGGCAGGGTCCTACACTCGGGGCCTTGCCCATGGATATCCGAACAAGAGACTAATCCATCGGTTTTTCCAAAACCAAACCCGAAAAAACTTCCTTTGCCCGGAAAGCCCCAAGGGGCCATGGGTGCATGCAAGAATGGTCCTCGGGCCATTCTTTTTCATGCACAACATGAGGAAGAATGGCCTTAGGGCCATTCTTGCATGACCCCAAGGCCTCAAGGTCATTTTTGGGATGGCCGCCATGGGGCATCCAAGAATGGCCATAGGGTCATTCTCCTCATGCACAACAAGTGGAAAAATGGCCATAGGGCCATTCTTACATGACCCCAAGGCCTCAAGGTCATTTTGGATTGGCCATGGGATGGACATGGCGCATCTAAGAATCACCCTAGGCATTCTTTTCATGCACAACATGTGAAAGAATGGCTGGAACATTGGTCCAAGGGCCATTCTTGCTCAGATGCGAGGGCCTCAAGGTCATTTCAAGATAGACATAGGGCATCCAAGAATGGCCCTAGGGCCATTTTCTCATGAACAACAGGTGCAAGGACAGTTCTTGCATGACTCTAAGGCCTCAAATATCCACTCTTTTACTTTAAAATGCATCACATTACATGGAATAGTGCCCATGGGGTCATCCAAGAATGGTCCTAGAGCCATTCTTTTCCATTTTTAGGATGGCCATGGGGCATCCAAGAATGGCCCTATGGCCATTCTTTTCATGCACAATAGGTGGAAGAAGGACCCCAAAGGCCATTCTTGCATGACCTCAAGGCCTCAAGGCCATTTTGGAATGGCCATGGAGCATCCAAGAATGGCCTCTTTTCATGCACAACAGGTGGAAGAATGGCCCTAGGGCCATTCTTGCATGACCCCAAGACCTCAAGGTCATTTTGGGATGGCTATGGGGGCATCTAAGAATGGCCATAGGGCCATTCTTTTCATGAAAGGCCATTATTCCATAACCCAAAGGCCTCAAGGTCATTTTGGAATGGTCATAAGGCATCCAAAAATGGCTCTAGGGACATCCTTCTCATGCACAACAGGTGGAACAATGCCCTACTTAGGGCCATTCTTGCATGACCCCAAGGCCTCAAGGTCATTTTCGGACGGCCATCGGGCATCCAAGAATGATTCTAGGGCCATTCTCTTTATGTGCAACAGGTGTAAGGACCAATCCTACATGACCCCTAGGCCTCAAGGTCATTTTCGGACGGCCATCAGCATCCAAGAATGATTCTAGGGCCATTCTCTTTATGCACAACAGGTGTAAGGACCAATCCTACATGACCCCTAGGCCTGAAATATCCAACTTTTTACTTTAAAATGCATGACAATGCATGGAATAGTGTCCATGGGGACATCCAAGAATGGCCAAAGGGCCATTCTTGCATGCCCCCAAGAGGCCATGGGTGCATCCAAGAATGGTCCTAGGGCCATTCTTTTTCATGCACAACATAAGGAAGAATGGCCGTGGGGCCATTCTTTCATGACCCCAAGGCCTTAAGGTCATACTTGGGATGGCCATGGGACAGCCAAGATGGCCCTAGGGCATTCCTTTCATGCACAACAGGTGTAAGGACCATTCCTACATGACACCAAGGCCTCATATATCCACTGTTTTACTTTAAAATGCATCACAGTGAATGAAATAGTGGCCATGGAGGCATCCAAGAATGGCCCAAGGGCCACTCTTTCATGACCCCAAGGGGCCATGAGTGCATTCAAGAATGGTCCTAGTACCATTATTTTTCATGCACAACATGAGGAAGAATGTCCCTAAGGCCATTCTTGCATCACCCCAAGGCCTCAAGGTCATTTTTGGGATGGCAATGGGGCATCCAAGAATGGCCTTAGGGCCATTCTTTTCATGCTCAATAGGTGGCAGAGTGACCCCGAAGGCCATTCTTGCATCATTCTTGCATGACCCCAAGGCCTCAAGCTCATTTTGGGATGGATATGGGGGCATCCAAGAAAGGCCATAGGGCCATTCGTTTCATGCACAACAAGTGTAAGGACCATTCCTACCTGACCCCGAGGCCTCATATATCCACCGTTTTACTTTAAAATGCATCACAGTGCATGGAATAGTGGCCTTGGAGGCATCCAAGAATGGCAGAAGGGCCATTCTCGCATGCCCGAAGGGGTGCATCCAAGAATGGTCCTAAGGCCATTCTTTCTCATGCACAACATGAGGAAGAATGGCCGTGGGGCCATTCTTACATGACCCCAAGGCCTCAAGGTCATTTTTAGGATGGCCACATGGCGCATCCACAAATAGCTGTAGGGCCATTCATTTCATACACAACAGGTGTAAGGACCATTCCTACATGACACCAAGGCCTCACATATCCACCGTTTTAATTTAAATTCCATCACAGTGAATAAAATAGTGGACATGGTGGAATCCAAGAACGGCCCATTCTTGCATGACCCCAAGGGGCCATGGGTGCATTCAAGAATGGTCCTAAGGCCATTCCTTTTCATGCACAACATGAGGAAGAATGGCCCTAGGGCCATTCTTGCATGACCCCAAGGTCTCAAGGTCATTTTGGAGTGGCCATGGAGCATCCAAGGATGGCCTCTATTCATGCACAACAGGTGGAAGAATGGCCCTATGGCCATTCTTGCATGACCCTAAGGCCTCAAGGTCATTTTGGGATGAATACAGGGGCATCCAAGAATGGCCATAGGACCAGTCTTTTCATGCACAACAGATGTAAGAACCATTCCGACATGACCCCAAGGCCTCAAATATCCACCATTTTACTTTAAATGCATCACAATGCATGGAGTAGGAGCCATGGGGGCATCCAAGAATGGCCCAACAGCCATTCTTGCATGCCCCCAACAAGGGGCCATGGGTGCATCAAAGAATGGTCCTATTTCCATTCTTTTTCATGCACAACATGACGAAGAATGGCTGTGGGGCCATTCTTGCTTGACCCCAAGGCCTCAAGGTCATTTTTGGGATGGCCATGGGGCATCCAAGAATGGCCTTAGGGCTACTCTTTTCATGCACAACAGGTGTAAGGACCATTCCTACACATGACCCCAAGGCCTCATATATCCACCGTTTTACTTTAAAATGCATCACAGTGATAGAAATAATGGCCATGGGGGGATCCAAGAATGGCCCAAGGGCCGTTCTTGCATGACCCCAAGGGGCCATGGGTGCATTCAAGAATGGTCCTAGGGCCATTCTTTTTCATGCACAACATGAGGAAGCATGACCTCAAGGCCTCAAGGTCATTTCTTGGATGGCCATGGGACATCCAAGAATGGCCTAGGGCCATTCGTTTCATCCATAATAGGTGGAAGAATGACCCGAAAGCCCATTCTTGCATCACCCCAAGGCCTCAAGGTCATTTTGGAATGGCCATGGAGCATCCCCAAGGATGGCATGTTTTCATGCACTAGAGGTGGAAGTATTGCCCTAGGGCCATTCTTGCATGACCCCAAGCCCTCAAGGTCATTTTGGGATGGATATGAGGTCATTCAAGAAATGGCCATAGGGCCATTCTTTTTATGCACAACAGGTGGAAGAATGGCCCAAGGGCCATTCTTACTTAACTACAAGGCGGCCTAAAGGTCATTTTGGGATGGCCATGGGGCATCTAAGAATGGCCGTAAGGCCATTTTTTTCATGCATAACAGGTGTAAGGACCATTCCTGCATGACCCCAAGGCCTTAAGGTCATTTTGCAATGGCCATGGGGCATCCAAGAATGGCCCTAGGACCATTCTCTCCATGCACAACATGTGTAAGGAGCATTCTTGCATGACCCTTGGGCCTCAAGGTCATTTTGGAATGTCCATGGAGCTTCCAAGAATGGCACTTGGGCCATTCTTTTTATGTACATTAGGTGGAAGAATGGCCGAAGGGCCATTCTTGCATGATCCCAAGTCCTGAAGGTTATTTTACGGACGATAATGGGGCATCCAAGAATGGCCCTAGGGCCATTCATTTCATGCACAACAGGTGTAAGGACCATTCCTACATGACCCCCCCAAGGCCTCAAATATCCACCGTTTTACTTTAAATTGCATGACCTCAAGGCCTCAAGGTCATGGCCTCAAGGCCTCAAGGTCATGGCCATGGAGCATCCAAGGATGGCCTCTTTAAATTGCATGACCTCAAGGCCTCAAGGTCATTCTAGAATGGCCATGGAGCATCCAAGGATGGCCTCTTTTCATGCACAAAAGGTAGAAGAATGGCCCTAGGGCCATTCTTGCATGACCCCAAGGCCTGAAGGTCATTTTGGGATGGATGTGGGGTTATCCCCAAGGATGGGATGGATATGGGGATATCCCCAAGAATGGCCATAGGGCCATTTTTTTCATGCAAGGCCATTATTCCATGATCCAAAGGCCTCAAGGTCATTTTGGAATGGTCATGGAGCATCCAAGAATGGCCCTAGGGCCATTCTTTTCATGCACAACAGGTCAAAAATGCATCACGGTGCATGGAATAGTGGCCCAAGAATGGCCCAAGGGGCCATGGGTGCATCCAAGCATAGTCCCTAGCAAGACCAAGAATGGTCCTAGGGCCATTCTTTTTCATGCAAAACATGAGAAAGAATGGCCGTGGGGCCATTCTTGCATGACCCCGAGGCCTCAAGGTCATTTTTGGGATTGCCATGGGGCATCCACAAGAATGGCCCTAGGGCCACTCTTTTCATGTACAACAAGTATAAGGACCATTCCTACATGACACCAAGGCCTCATATATTCACCGTTTTACTTTAAAATGCATCACAGTGAATGAAATAGTGGCCATGGGGCATCCAAGAATGGCCCAAGGGCCATTCTTGCATGACCCCAAGGGGCCATGGGTGCATTCAAGAATGGTCCTAGGGCTTCATGCACAACATGAGAAAGAATGGTGCTAGGGCCATTCTTGCATGACCCCAGGCCTGAAGGTCATTTTTGGGATGGCCATGGGGCATCCCAAAATGGCCATAAGGCCATTCTCTTCATGCACAACAGATGGAAGAATGGCCATTAGGCCATTTTTGCATAACCCCAAGGCCTCAAGGTCATTTTGGAATGGCCATGGAATGGACATGGGGCATCTAAGAATGGCCCTAGGACCATTCTTTTCATGCACAACATGTGGAAGAATGGCTGCAACATTGGTCTAAGGGCCATTCTTGGATGACCCCAAGGCCTCAAGTTCATTTCGGGATGGACATAGGGCATCCAAGAATGGCCCTAGAGCCATTTTTTCATGCACAACAGCTGCAAGGATAGTTCCTGCATGACCCCAAGGCCTCAAATATCCACTCTTTTACTTTAAAATGCATCACACTACATGGAATAGTGCCCATCGCGGCATCCAAGAATGGCCCAAGGGCTTGCATGACCCCAAGGGACTATGGGTGTATCCAAGAATAATCCTAGGGCCATTCTTTTCCCAAGGGCCATTCTTGCATGACCCCAAGGGGCCATGGGTGCAACCAAGAATGGTCCTAGGGCCATTCTTGCATGATCCCAAGGGGCCATGGGTGCATCCAAGAATGGTCCTAGGGCCATTCTTTTCCCATTTTAGGATGTCCATGGGGCATCCAAGAATGGCCCTAGGGCCATTCGTTTCATGCACAATAGGTGGAAGAATGACCCAAAAGCCCATTCTTGCATCACCCCAAGGCCTCAAGGTCATTTTGGAATCGCCATGTAGCATTTAAGGATGGCCTCTTTTCATGCACAATAGGTGGAAGAATGGCCCTATGGTCATTCTTGCATGACCCCAAGGCCTCAAGGTCATTTTGGGATGGCCCCAAGGCCTCAAGGTCATTTTGGGATGGATATGGGGGCATCCAAGAATGGCCATAGGGCCATGATTTTCATGCACAACAGGTGGAAGAATGGCCCAAGGGCCATTATTACATGACCTACAAGGTCGAAGGTTTATTTTGGGATTGCCATAGGACATCTAAGAATGCCCGTAGGGCCATTCTTTTCATACATAACAGGTGTAAGGACCATTCCTGCATGACCCCAAGGCCTTAAGGTCATTTTGGAATGGCCATGGGGCATCTAAGAATGGCTGTAGGACCATATTTTTAATGCACAACATGTGTAAGGACCATTCTTGTATGACCCTTGGGCCTCAAGGTCATTTTGGAATGGCCATGGGGCTTTGAAGAATGGCACATGGGACATTCTTTTCATGTACAAGAGGTGGAAGAATGGCCCAAGGGCCATTCTTGCATGATCCAAAGGCCTAAAGGTTATTTTGGGACGGCCATGGGGCATCCAAGAATGGCCCTAGGGCCATTCTTTTCATGCACAACAGGTGTAAGGACCATTCCTGCATGACCCCAAGGCCTCAAGGTCATTTTGGGATGGCCATGGGGCATCCAAGAATGGCCTTAGGGCCATTCTTTTCATGCAAAACAGGTGTGAGGACCAATCCTACATGACCCTAAGGCCTCAAATATCCACCGTTTTACTTTAAAATGCATCACAGTGCATGGAATAGTGGCCATGGGGGCATCCAAGAATGGTCCTAGGGCCATTCTTTTTCATGCAAAACATGAGGAAGAATGGCCGTGGGGCCATTCTTGCATGACTCCAAGGCCTCAAGGTCATTTTTTGGGATGGCCATGGGGGCATCCAAGAATGGTCCTAGGGCCATTCTTTTTCATGCAAAACATGAGGAAGAATGGCCGTGGGGCCATTCTTGCATGACTCCAAGGCCTCATTTCATCACCTCTTTTCTCATTTATCCGCATTAGATCTCATCCACTCGCATCTACCCATATCCACATCTCATCACATCATATTCATTCACATCACACATCACATCTATCTCCATTTACATCACATCACATTCATTGATATCCATCACATCACATCACATTCATTGATATCCATCACATTCATTCGTTCACATCACATCTATCTCCATCACACATCACATCTATCTCCATTTACATCACATCACATTCATTGATATCCATCACATCACATCACATTCATCACATTCATTCGTTCATATCTACCACATACATTATCATAACCATCCCATCACATACATTCTCTCCACATTATATCACATCACTTCTATCCACATCATATCTCATTCATACACATCTCATCTCATTTATCCACATCCATCCAACCGTTCTCACAGGTACGACTTCTCATACACATCTCATCTCATTCATCCACATCCATCCAACCGTTCATCACAGGTACGACTTCTCACATCTATCCATACATTCATATCTATCACTTCACATCCACATATATTCATAGCACATCACATCTCTTTATATCACATCACATTCTTTCACATACACATCTACATCCATTCTTTCACATACATCCACATCCATTCTTTCATATACTCATTCACATCGATTCTTCACATACACATTCACATCACATTCTTTCACATACACATCCACATCCATTCTTTCACATACATATCCACATCCATTCTTTCACATACATCCACATCCATTCTTCTTCACATATGCATTCACATCCATTCTTCACTTATACATTCACATCCATTTTCATCACATATCATCCACTCATATCTCATATCATTCATTTACATCCTGATTCACATGACATCACATCTCATCCATTTATTCACATCTATCTGATTCACATCACATCTCATCACATCTATTCACCTCATATCTCATCACCTCTATTCACATCACATCCACCCATTTATTCATTCACACCTATCTGATTCTCATCACATCTCATTACATCTATTCACCTCACATCTCATCACCTCTATTCACCTCACATCTCATTACATCTATTCACCTCACATCTCATCACCTCTATATTCACATCACATCCATTCATCATTCATTCACATCCATCTGATTCTCATCACATCTCATTACATCTATCCACCTCACATCTCATTACCTCTATTCACATCACATCCATTCATTCATTCACATCTATATGATTCACATCACATCTCATTACATCTATCCACCTCACATCTCAGTACCTCTATTCACATCACATCCATCCATCCATTCATTCAAATCTATATGATTCACATCACATCTCATCACATCTATTCACCTCACATCTCATTACCTCTATTCACATCACATCCATCCATCCATTCATTCACATCTATCTGATTCATAGAATTTAAACATAGAATTTAAGAGAATTCTAATTTTGATATAAAGATTCTTTACGTATCTATTTATGCATAAAAATTAACTTTAATGAGAATTACACTTTTGAAATAAAAATAAATCCTTTATGCATCTTTCTAAAAATTAACTTTAATGAGAATAACACTTTTGAAATAAAAATAAATCCTTTATACATCTTTCTATGCATAAAATCAATTTTAATGAGAATAACACTTTTGAAATAAAAATAAATCCTTTATGCATCTTTCTATGCATAAAATCAATTTTAATGAGAATACCACTTTTGAAATAAAAATAAATCCTTTATGCATCTTTCTGTGCATAAAATCAATTTTAATGGGAATAACACTTTGAAATAAAAATAAATCCTTTATGCATCTTTCCGTGCATAAAATCAATTTTAATGAGAATAACACTTAATAAATAAAAATAAATCCTTTATGCATCTTTCTGTGCATAAAATCAATTTTAATGAGAATAACACTTTTAAAATAAAAATAAATCCTTTATGCATCTGTCTATGCATAGAAATTAAATTCAATGAAAATAACACTTTTATAATAAAAGAAATTTCTATTATGCATAGAAATTAAATTCAATAAAAATAACACTTTTATAAAAAAAAATTCCGTTATGCATCTTTCTATGCATAGAAATTAAATTCAATGAAAATAACACTTTTATAATAAAACAATTTCTATTATGCATCTTTCTATGCATAGAAATCAATTTTAATAATTAATATCAGTGATATCTATGCATATTCATAGGTGAATATGTACATGGAGTAAATTAGAATATTTCTTTTAGAATGCACAAACGGTGGGAATTACTCTTTTGGAATAACATAAAAATAAACTTTCTTTTTTACAAAATTCTAGAAAATTTTGCCATAACCTCCTTTGTATGACTGGCCATTTCTCATTTTTATCATTCTATTTTCAACTTAAATTAACCCCTTTGTATGACTGACCATTTCTCATTTTTATCATTCTATTTTCAACTTAAATTAACCCCAATTAGATGTATAGGACTCTAATCTACACAATTTTCAATTTCTAAGAGAATAAACAAAAAGAAAAGCTTAATTAATCTTTTTGTTAATCATTCTAGGATAAAGAAAGGCTGGAATGAAAAGAAGAGAAGGGGGTGGCCTTTTCATCAAGGCATAGCATTAGAATTTACTTTAATCAACTATAAAACAAGAAAATCAAGAAAACCATAGATTTAAAATTAAAAAGTAAGAAAAATTTAGCTTACATGGAGTTGTAAGCTTTCCTTTGGCTTGAGGGATTGAGGGTTCTACTCTTGTTTGAAGCAAGAGTGGCCACCAATTACTTTGGAGAGAATTAAGCCAAAAATAATTGAATTATCAAGAAAAATCAATGTAAATGGCTCTAGGTAGGAGTAGAGTAACAGTGCATAAACACCATTAACCTTTTACAAAGGGGGAGGCTTCTATTTATAGGAAAAAGTGAGCCTCTAACCAACAAGCAAACTGATTCTAGAATTTTCCAAATCAGTTTGGTCAATTTTTGACCATTTTTGGGTCAATTTAGCTTACTTTTTGGATCTAGTTAAAACATGAGAGAGGAGAGATGAAAATATCTCATTATTTTTTAGTTTAAAACTCCTCCACACATGTGAAATAGGCGCCTCCTTCATGAGGGGAGATCCCCACACTGAGGTGTCAAAAATACATCATTTCCTCTAAATATCTCTTCTTTTTTAACTAATAAACCTTGTCCTTAGTCAACTCTTCATCTTATGTGAGCATATACTCATTTTTGGAGGATTTTCTTTTATTCTTCAATTTATCTCCTCCCTAAATTTGGATTAATCTTATTGGTCCATAGGAACCTTAATTGGACCATAATCTTAAAATTTATGAAAATCTGGACCCTTAGGCTAAGGTCCTTTATACCTATTTTTAATTAATTTCAATTGCACATTGAAAAGTTCTTTTTGAATTTCTGTTTCAGGGGAAATCATTTTAGACACTAGGAGGATTTTTATATCCAAAAGTATCTCAGTTTTGAATTACCTCCCTCTAGACATTTTCTCTCTCCAAGTCAAAACAGGGTAAAACTGGATCTTTCTTTTATTTCTGAGAAGGGAATAATTATAAGATCAGAAGGGGAGGTTCTTACACCTGCACACCTCAAAAGCTGGAGGGAGGAATCTTACAACCTATGATGGACTCCCAATATCCTTTTCTCATAAGGAAATTGGCCATACTAAATTTCCAAGCATGGAAATTATTCTTGTCTAGCTTCTCACTCACAATTTGTGACAAGCTATTAGGCATCTTTACCTACAACCAACCAAATACTTGCAATAGAGTTATACGTATGCAACCTACAATTGCAATGAGCTAACCAGTGACTCTTTTACTTACTCAAACAGTTATAATAAGTGACTCTTTTACTTACTCAAATAGTTATAACAAGTGACTAGAATACATGTATATACATCCACCACCATCTATAACACTTACAATATGTGCACGAGATGTCTGCACACTAATTTCACACTACTCCACTGCAAAAAACATAATTCAGGCAAAAACATTCCTGAAAAAACACTTTTCCACAGTGCTGGTAGAAACCTTGCAGTGTCTAAACGAGGCCCGTAGCATTCTTGAATCGCCTCATAAATGCACGCAACAGGTCTCGCCCCTAGAAGGATGCCTCACTCAACTGGTGGCTTCCTTGTTTGTTTATAGCTCTCATAGCTACCTACTAAATATGTTGATCCAAAATCAAAGAGAAAAAGAGACGGAATTACCCTTAACAATGTACCGCTTCCTTGCTTGCCTCTTGCTTACCTCTTGCTTACCTCTTAAGCTCTTCACGATGTGAACCAACACTCTGATACCATGAGAAGAATGCAAGGGAGAGGATGGGCTTGAGCTCCTTACAACAAGAAAACACGCACACAAAATAGTAGGCAAGCACACAAGAGAGATGGATGGCTGAATTTTCTTCTATTCTCTTGTCTTCTATACAAACCACAACAAAGAGATAAGAGTCCATACTATGTAGGAAAGTAATATCCTATTATATCTTACAAAGGTCAGTCCATGGTGTGAAATCGATTACATGAGTTACCACTATAACTATGCCATAACTCCAGTACACCAAAGTGGCTACCATTATAACTTACAAAGGTTAGTCCATGGTGTGAACTTGACTACATGAGCTAGCACTATAACTATGCCGTAAATCCAGTAGACCAAAGTGGATGTCACATAGCCTGTAAGGCATATCACCCATAATTTCACGAACCCACTCTAGTGGTGTAAGTGTAGAAGCTATCACCTAAGTACATCATCAATGTCTATAGCACTAGATAAGCTCGATATCTCAACAATTGGAAGCTAATAGATGACTAGGAAGCTATCACCCAGGCGGGTCATCAATGTTCGCATCACTAGTTGAGCTTGATATCTCATCACTTGGAAGCTGACAATTAACTAGGAAGCAAACCTCATGTGTCAAACAACCTTTAAGCATTCAAACTAGTGCTACATTGATATCTGTGAGGTGTGAACTTAAGGAGTATTGGTGCCAAGTTAAGTGTCTCATTAGTTACATGAGGCATGAACTTAAGGAGTGTTGGTGCCAAGTTAAGTGTCTCATTAGTGTAAATTTAAGGAGTCTTGGTGCCTAGTTACATGGTGTAAGTTTAAGGAGCCTTGGTGCCTAGTTATATGGTGTAAGTTTAAGGAGCCTTGGTGCCTAGTTACCTTAGGTGGTTAACCTAAAAATATGTAAGTATAGAATGTGAGTTCAAATGAAGGGTTTTTTAATTCAAAATTTTAAGGTAAAATTTTAGAAATGCATTTGCGGAGGGGGTGTTTTAAATCAATTTTGAAAACAAACCTGTAAGTCCATAAAGAAAAAGTGGTCATTTTATCTATGAAAAAATTGACTAGTAAGGGGTTTTTTAAATACCCCTTGAACACATGTGATACATCAGGTTTCTTAGTAGTGCATCCCCCAAGCTAGTTACATGGTGTAAACTTTAGATTTTTGGTGTGAACTCAACGTAGGTTGTTTGAACTTAATGCAGGTTGTTTGGAACAAGTGACCATCATTGTTAGGTGTGAACTTAACGTAGGTTGTCTATACTTAGCATAGGTTGTTTGGAACAAGTGACTATGATTGTTTGGTGTGAACTTAATGTAGGTTCCTTGGAACAAGTGACTATAACTGTCTGTTGTTCCCCATAGTAACATGATTCATTGCATGTCACCCAAAAATATCGTTTTACATTGATGGGTTAGGAAATGATTTTGTAGACATCAAAGAAACATCTCAAGCTAATTTAAAAAAGAAATTTCCAAATCTAGTGCTTTTAAACACAAATGGCCACTTCACAAGGCACCAAAAATAAAAAAGAAGAAGCCTATATTAAAACTCTCAAATATTTATTCTTAAACTAATGACATATCCAAGTTAAGAAACCAAGTAATGGGGTGAGAAAACGCATCAACAAAAAGGATGACTTGCATATGATGATGTATGTCATGGGATAAATTTTATAGGAGAATCAATGGGAGGGAACTAAGAAAGATGGTGAAGGAAATGAAAGCTCTTAAAGAGTTTGAGCTACTAGAGGATATTGATGAAGGAGGTATCACTATGGTAGAGGGGGTGGATGGGGTTAAAGAAGGGGGTTTCAAGATAGAAGGAGAAGGGGTGGGAGATGGACTAGAGGAAATTGAAGGGGTAGGGGAAAGGCTAGGACTAGATGAAGGGGTCGGAGAAGAAGCTATAGAGGGGGGGGCACTAGGTGTAGGAATTGGAGGAGAAGTTGGAGTACGAGTTGGAGGTGGTGTGCTAGGTGTCTTAGTTGGAGGGGAAGTTGGAGGTGGTATGCTAGGTGTCTTAGTTGGAGGAGGTGCATTAGTAGGAGGTGGTGTTGTAGGTGTACTAGTTGGAGGAGTGGAGGTTCCGGCTCCCACCTTGATTGCCACCTTCATGCCTTGCCCACAGTGTCCGGGGATCCCACACATGAAGTAGTATGTTATTGCCTCAGCTAAAGACACCACAGTGTTGCCATCATCATACATTTTTATTGGATTCAAATTGTTACATGATCCATAATCTGCCTGGCTCACTTGGTACACACTATGGGCCTCTGCATTGTAGCTGAACACTACACACACAAAGATGAACAAAAAAAACATTTGTCTTATTGGAAAGCCAAACCAAAAAATTAAAACGAATCTTCTTGAATTAGGAAAAAAAGAGAAATACAGTTCAATAAAGAATAAATGAATAGCTCAATGATAACAAACTATTACATAGATAGAGTCAATATACTATCTGCGCATGTTTCCTTTGTACATCGTGAAATTCCAAGAGGAAATCAATAGAAATTATGAAATGCATCTCCTACATGTGTGTTAGGTGTTTACTTAATATTAATATTTTTAAAGAGTGTAATGCATTATATACACATCATCACATCTAGTAGTTGCAACTACTTTGCTAGTTTGCAACTAGCAAACTAGCTGGGTCCAAACTCAAGCACCCACCTTGAGAGTAGAACCCCCTATAAACTTGGCTTAGGACATGCAAATTAGCCAAAATAATTTTGGAAAATCCTTTAGATTATCCATGGGGCTAATATTAGCCCCTATTTTTTCCTTGTGCACGGGACTAGATTGTGAGATTGTTAAGGTGATGCACTTTGGAATTTAAAACAAAGGAAAGCATTTCCCACTGGATGCAATACATTTGATACCTTTTATAATAAAGCAAAGGAGAGCATTTCCCACTTAATGCAATACATTTGATACCTTTATAATAAAAGAAGACAATGAAAAGTGTACTGAAAAGTGCATGGACCATGTAGATTCTAGTTGGAGAGCCTATTTACAAGTATAAATCCTACCTTTGAAAAAGGGAAGGCATGTGGAAAGATGCCATATGAAACCAAGAAACTAAAAATGAGGTACAATGCCATAATTATATCACATGTCCTAACCTGCAAAGGGTTGTAATTAAAATTTACAACTCTTTGCAAGGTTGTAGTTGGAGAGCCTATTTACAAGTATAAATCCTACCTTTGAAAAAGGCTTTGAAAAAGGGAAAGCATGTTGAAAGATCCCATATGAAACCAAGAAACTATAAATGAAGTATAGTTTTATAATTATGTCACATGTCCTAACCTTGCAAAAGGGTTGTAACTACATAATCAATGGGAAAGGTGGATTATCGGCGGATAGTGTAGTGAAAGTGGTCAAAGAAAGGTATATGTATGTAAACTACATTTCTAATTGGATAGTGTAGTAAAAGTAACCAGGTTAACTATAATAAATGGTCAAAGAAAGGTATATGTATGTAAACTACATTTCTAATTGGATAGTGTAGTAAAAGTAACCAGGTTAACTATAATAAATGGTATATGATTGTAAACTACATTTCTAATTGGATACACTAAGGTAAATTTTGGGTTCACCTGTTTTTACTAAGATAAAGGAAAAGAAATACACTTAACCTTCAAATTTGTTTAAAAATCAATTACATTAGTTGATCTTTATGTTGTGAATAATAATTTTGCTTAAATGATGAGCAAAATAAAGCTATTGATAGACTAGCAATATCCCAGCCCTCTCCTTGTCCTTTTTTAGCTGACACTCCTAAAAAAGGGGAAGATCTCCCCACCCATGCCTCAGGGAGTCCCTCCTACCCACCTACAATTTCAGCTAACATGCACAATGAGCAGGGATTGGTATGTAGGGGCACAAAATTTCTATAAAAAACATTTCCACCTTCTTCACCTTCATCTTTGAAGGCCTATGGAACCTCTTCTAATCCTTTGAAACATGTGGGAGAGCGTCTCCTCTTATTTTACGATTTCGTCTAGCCAATGAAAGACATTGTAGTTTGTCCCTCTACCAGATCCAAGGTCTGACCAAAACCCTACTGCCCTCTTAACACACTTGCATTGATCTAATCCCACCTCACAAACTAGACTTTTTTTTGTTGTGGGGGATCATTTCCTAATTTTATGACTTTTGTTGATACCTTTGTGCTTCAAAATGACAGAACAAATAAACTCCATATGAGATATGTTTTGCAGTTACTACAAAACTGCCAAAATCATAAAGTGTACATTCTAAATTAGAGACAATTCCTGAGATGGATCAAGGGAAGGGATAATTACATAAGGTGTCGCCGGTTTTGAAAGAGTACTTCGCCGCCCAAGTGGAGTAATCCACGTTCAGGTTCCACTTATTGGTGGAGTCACCAACTATATACTGTGTGGCACTGCTGAGGCCGGTCAACAAGCTTGACAAGATTAAACAATTAAGAAGGGCATGTTGAAGGAGGGCACTACCTCTTCCCATGGCAATATATAATTAGTAATGAAACGAAGCTAATTAAGAAGAACGTGGGCGATAGGAGAGCTGATTAGGGAGAGGTGCTGATCAGCGAAGTGGCAAGAATATGGTGCTGCAGTTATAAATGATACTAATAATCAATTATTACATCAACTGCAGTTATAAATGTATAATCAAGCACAGGAAAAACGCGCAGGATCCTAATCCCTATATAGGTATAATCAACACGCAACTCTGTATATATCAACTAAAGCAACGAGCAACGGCGACTATTTAACCATTGGCCTTGGCTGTATCCCTGCTCGCTTGCATGTTCTTCATTTCTGCATCGTCTTTCTTGCCTTTTGACCAGTAAGACAGTGATTCGCTGATAGAAAAGTGGGCAGTTCTCTCGTCCCATCATCGTCCTGACTCCTTTGTTGTTGTTGTTTGTAGCTGGAAATTGGCCCACCACAACAACGGCCGCCCGTGCCCACAATGACGATTTTGATATACCGCTTAACACAGCTCGATTTTAAAAAAAAAAACAATAATAAAAAAAACCTTAAAGGCTCACGCTTCAATACTTAGGCTTAACCTACTTGACAATCACTAGAAATCATACACATGCCGGGATTTATAACTAAAATGTACAAATTTTATCCCTTCAAATTAAAGGCAACATCTAATTCCAATCCGGATTTTTGAATTTCACCTGGGGAAATTATACTTCAAGCCGCGATTTTTGATATACCGCTACCATAGCTTCAGAGTCCTCAGCTAATCACAAGGACCCAAAGGTGTGCAAATTTGTGCAACCCACACATAGGAGTAACATCCACACATCACTATAAACTTTTTCAGCTAGGTTACGTAAAATATTGATGCAAAACTGCCATAGCTCAAGATGTTTACACATCTCTCCCTATCCACCATGAATAATGGTCACCTAGAACTGTTTTGTGCAATCTTGTGCACCTAGATCTAGACTTGGAGGAGATTTCTTCGCGGGAGTAAAGCTATAGGGCAACTATACTGTCCTATCGGACCATGTTTTTTGGGTCGAAAACGCGTTTCGGATGCGTCACGACCTCCGTTTTTCAAAAAGCATGCGATTTCGAGCACTGCAGGTAATTCATCGATTCTCTGTAGAACTCTGTTTTAAGAACTGCAGGAAGACAGATTGGTTGTGCATACACTATGTGTGCTACAAGGAGGTCAATAGTTGTCATTGGGTGTATGTATGCACATTGAGGTCATTGGTTGTGACATTTGAGTGTACTACAGTACCACTGCAGAAAATACATCAGCAATTTGTGGTATAAACAAGATTGGTACTAGGAAGCAAGATGTCAAATGATGGCATAAATCAGATTGGTACTAAGAAGCTTGATAAGAACAACTTCCATGCTTGGAGGTTCAGGTTGACGAATTTCCTGATGGGAGTACTACAAATAGGTGTTATTATTTTCTAATGAATAGATCTTAGTAGGATAAGAAAGAAATTGAGTAGAAAGAAAGAAATTTAAAAGTAGGCTCTATCTATATAGGTTTTGGCAAACTTTGAGGATTGGACCTTAGATTATTAAATGAAACCCTCTTGTAGTTTTTATTTACATCATCAATAACACATTATTTGGTCATCTCTAAGCCTATAGTTAATGAATTTTTACAAACATCTTCTCATTTTTTTTCAATGGATAAAAAAGGGGTAAAAAGGGAATAATTATAGGGGGCCACACTTTCACCTCTATTCGAAGAGGCTAGCCCAAGTTTTGTTTGAAAAGACTAGAAAAATGGGAAAAATTAGTTGGAGGAACGTAGACTCTAGAAAACAATTGATTTAGTCTAGAGGAGTAGAAATTGTCAGATTCATGATTGAAGAATAAGATGTCGGAGAGTGCTGTACACATTGTACGAAGCCACCAATCATCTCTTACTTGTGAGAAGCATGAAGGGACCCCATCTGAGGATTCATATGCATTTCTTGGTGCCAAAGGTCTTTTTGGCAGATATGAGATGTAAGTTACTGGTTAGAGCCAAATACTAGGCTAGTGTGTATGATGTCCCCATTTGGGACTCTCTACCCCTTACGTGTGTACACCATTACCATACATTGGGAAGACGTATTGTATAGTATACATGGGGTAGGGGTCCACACAACTACATGAAAACTGGGTTGCAAATTGTAATATACTATCCACATATCTCATGGATTACAACCAAACACTGCACAAACAAATGATCTTAATAAACTTATGGATTCCCTCAAAGCAAAATACTTGGAGCTCACAAGGGTGATTAGAAGCTCCATTGTGAAGAGAAGACATCAACATAAGCTAAAGTAGAGGATCTCAAAGTAGCTCAAGATAAAATCAAAGAGTTTGAAGAGACAACCACTTGAAGGAGAAAGAAATCAAAGCCCAAAAGGCCCAAGTATGGGAGTTACAAAGGTAATTATAAAAATAAAGAGAGTTAACTACAAAGAAGCTAATCATCATATGAAAAATATCTTCCAATTGAAAGGGGGTGGTACCCAAAAGCTATCACTCAAACACTCAAAGTACTTATTTTCCACATGATTCTTGAAAACTTAAGTAGAGTATATTTATTACGCTTAGCTACACCATTTTTTAAAGGACTGTAGGCTATTTGTAAGATTCCTCCTCAGCCTGAATAATGAATAAGCTTTTACCTCAATCCCTCTAATCATTCCCTATTTCAGAATGCAAGAAAATATTGTTTTTCCTTTTTTTTGTCCAAGAGAGAAGAAAAATTCTAGAGAGAGGTAATTCAATATTGAGATATTTTTGGATATAAAAATTCTCCTAATATCTAAAATGTATTTCCTTGAAACAGAAGCTCAAAATAAATTCTCCAATGTGCATTAGGAATCAATTAAAAATGGTATAAGGGACCTTAGCCTAAGGGTCTACATTTTCAGAAAAATTTAGATTATGGTCCAATTAAGGTTCCTATGGGCTAATAAGATTAATCCAAGTTTTGGGGTGAGATAAATCCTAAGAATAAAAGAGAATACCCAAAAATGAGTAAATGCTCACATAAGATGAAGAGTTGACTGAGTACAAGGTTTATTAGTTAAAAATTATGAGATATTAGTAAAAAATGAGATATTTAGAAGAAATGATGCATTTTTGACACCTCAGTAAGATAATGCCACATCAAGGAGGTGCCTTTTTCTTCATGATTACTTGAGTTTTTTAATCCAAAAAATGGGATATTTTTCTCTCTCCTCTCTCCTGGATCAAAAAGGGACCCAAACTGGTCCAAATCTTATCCAAATTGAGTCAAACTAAAGCTGGAAAATTCTAGAACCTAGTTGGACTTGGTTAGTGGCCTCCCTCACCTATAAGTAGACCCTCATTCCTTTGTATTCTCATCTTTTATCTATACCATACTAGTATTACATTGAAATAATCATATTTTCTATTATCCCTTAATTTTTCTCTACTTTTGGGGAGATTGAAGCTTCTCTCTCTCTCTATCTCTTCAACAACTCTTGGAGTATCTCCATTTTATGGTTTTTTTCAATTTCCTCAATAACTTTCTTCTTCTCAACCCCTCTCAAGCTTGAGAAGATTTCTAAATGATTGTTTTAATTCAAATAAAGCTTTCCCTAAGAGTCTTAAAATTTAATTAAGAGAAAGTTAATCTTAATGCTTATTTATAATGCTTTCTTGCAAATCTCTCTCTCATAAAGAATAGTCATCTATATGGCTAATTCTTTAACAAAAGAATGTTTCTCAAAGATAATCTCTTATTCCAAAACTAAACTCTAGGCTTGATGAGCTAGAGATTAAGAAAATGATATTTTCATGATTTTTTGCTATTAAAATAATGGTTAATTCTTTTAGATTGTTTATGAGTAGTTAAATAATTACTTTAACTCATTCTAAATGAGAAAAGGATTATCCTAGTAAATTGGAAAAAGAGGAATGTTGAAATTAGTTTAATCTAGTAGGATAATCATAATTATGTTAAAATTATGGTTAAAATTATGATTTAAATTCATAGTTTTAATTTAAGCTTAAAAGTAGAACTTCTATCATATTTTTATTACAAGATTTTATTCTTTTAAGAAATTTAAAAATTATCAGTAATAGCACTGAAGCTATGGTAATTTTTTTAAAAAAAATACATATCTTATTTTTATGCATAATACTAAAAGAGGAACTCCTACCATATTGTAGGTTTAGAAATTTAAAGCAAAAAGAATGATTTTGACCATATTTAGGAAAGAATACTTTTTTGTATTTAGTCATAATTATTTAATTAAAAAAAAGAGAAATTTATGATAAATTTATTTTATGCATAAGAATTTTTACATGATAAAAGAGGGATTTCCATGACATTTGGAATTCAATTATTTAAATACAAAAAGAGAAATTTTTGGCATATTCAAAATAATGGATATTTTTATTTATTTTAAAAAGAGAAAATTTTGATAAATTTATTTTATGCATAAGAATTTTTTTTAAATGATAAAAGAGAAATTCCCGTGACATTTGAAATTCAATCATTTAAATGCAAAAGGAGAATTTTTGGCATATTAAAAAAATGGATATTTGTATTTAATAATAAGAGAAATTTTTATGGTATTTTAGGTAGAAAACGATTTAAATCAATTTTGATGACAAAAGAGGAATTTTCACCATAATTCCACCTAAAAAAATTAGGGTTGGTAATTAAATTGGTGGAAAGAATATTCTTAGATATTTTTATGTGGATAAATCACCAAATTGATATATACCCAAAATTGGATTAAGTGGAAGAAGATTATTTTTATAAAAACTTGATATTCTCGTATAGGACCATTTCTTAATTCTATTGTGGTTAGGAAGGAATGAAATTCATAAAGTTAGAATTTTCCTTACAATTAGAAGTTCAGTAGATTTTTATCTAAAGAAAATCCTTAGGAATCAAAGTTAGAAGTAAACCGAATAATTTTGGTTAAACCACGACTGTGAGAATGGCGGCCAGTAAACTACTTGCCCATCTCTTGAATCCGAATCAAGGAAAAACCTCGTGGACCAATTCTAAATCTTGACTCAAAGAATAGACTACCGTTGAAATAGCGTAGTTTTCCTTTAACTAAATCCCAAGTCTCATTTCCATACAATGCATCCATCTCCTCATCCATAGCTTTCTCCCAACACACATTTCCAATAGCCTCATCAAAACATGTGGGTTCTACAACCTGCACAAACTTTTTCCATATAAGCACCATCATAAGGCAACCTCTGCACATGGTGTTTGACTCTTCCAGATCTTTGTAACTTTGCATTCATGGATTCCATAGCCTTCTTCACACACCAGGTGTCCTCATTTGCTGGAATCCTAAGCTCCTCATCAAGGCTCATCTTCGAGCCACTAGACTCTCCATCAACAAGAGAATGTCCTGCAGAAATATCAGGCATACCAAGGGGCTCAACCACTTTCTCTTTGCCTTTATGTGATGAACCAACTACATTTCTAGGACTGGTATTATGACACAGCCTACCACTCCATGGTTTATCATCAGAACCGTTGGTAATTTCGAAGGAACCGCCGGGCTAGTCTCTTGTTCAGACATCTGTGGGCGAGGCCCCGAGTGTGGATCCCTGCCCCACCCTGAGAGGCTGACGCTCCTTCCACCACATGCACCCTCGGAGGGGGTGGGGGTCTCACACTATTATAGTAAGTTGATGATGTATCCCATGTTATTTGAAGAACTCATTAAATGCCTTTGTTCTATATTTTGCATCTTATGCATTGATTGTCCTTTCTAAGTGTTGCATACTAACCAACAAAATCATTGGAAGGTGTCACTTCTCTCAAGAAATTTATTAAACCTAAAATATTTCACTTGAAAATTTTGGTTGTGATGCATACGTTTATATACTGGATGAGAGGAGGAGAAAGATTGATGCAAAGTCAAAGAAATCGTGGTTATGCTTCAAAGGAGAAGGCATATGATTTGATGGAATGGAAGGTTATTATCAAGCAATTGTGATGACATTTTTGAAGTCTTAGAGAAGAAGACTGTTAAGTTTTCTCAATAAAATCAAGACAATAACTCATCTTTATGGTTTGGTGGTGATGTTAATGAAGAAATTGTAATCATGCTTGAGGATTGTTGAGATATTGAGCTCATCTAGTGAGGCGGTGGACACTGATGACCCTCCTGGGAGATAGGCCCCACACTTACACCATTGGCATGGTTGGTGAGATCATGGGTGATATGCGGCCAGTGGGATGGCAGGCTGTGTGACAGCCATTCTATAGAGACTGGCATAGTTATAGCACCAGCTCATTTAGTTGGGTTCACACTATAGAGAACCCTATTATGTATTTGGTTGAGTATCTTTCATATGTGAGTACTCTTATCTTTGTATAGTGTGTGTTACGTGTTGAGTGAAGAAGAAGAATATTTTCAGCCTCTCACCTTGTGTGTTCTCTATTAGGGTTTTGTGAGTGTGTGTGTGTGCTTGCAAGAGCTCAAGCTCTCTTCTCCCTTGCATCTTTTCATGGTATCAGAGCCTGGTTCATGCTAAGGGTTGAGCTGCAAGCAAGAGAAGCACAGGAAGCGGTAGAAGGATATTGGGCCAAAAACGCGTTTCGGGCGCGTCTCAACCTCCTTTTTTTAGAAAGCAGGCAATTTGGAGTAATGCGGGTAGGTCATCGATTCTCTGCAAAACTCTGTTTTAAGAACTGCAGGAAGACAGATTGGCTGTGTAGACATTGTGTGTGCTACAAGGAGGTCAACAGTTGCCATTGAATGTATGTATGCACATTGAGGTCACTGGTTGTGACATTTGAGTCTACTACAGTACCGCTGCAGAAAATACAGCAGTTTGTGCAGGACAAACCAGAGTGCTGTTTCTAGTAAATTTGTGTGTCTAGCGGCAAGATGTCAAATGATGGCATTACCCAGATTATTGCTGAGAAGCTTGATAAGAACAACTTTCATGCTTGGAGGTTCAGGTTGACGAATTTCCTGATGGGAAAGGGTTACTGGAACTACATAGAAGGTGAGCATGAAGAGGCACCGGAGATACCGGAGATCAATCCGACGCTGCAGATGTGAAAGAGTTCAAGGACTGGAACCAAGGATCCAGAAAAGTTATGTATTGGCTCTCTATCAGTATACAGGACACCATGATTGGGCACATACAGGATGCCAAGTCTCCCAAGGAGGCATGGGACACCTTGGTAAAACTCTATGAAACGAATACGAAGGCACACAAGATATAGTTGAAGAATGAACTTCATACTGTGGAGAAAAAGAGTATGTCTGTGAATGACTATGCATTGAAGATAAAGGGTATTGTGGAATCCCTTGCATCTATTGGTGTTTTAGTAGATGATGATGACAAGGTGGAAGTCTGTCTATGTGGTCTCGAGCCACAATACAAGGCATTCAAGATGTCTATTCAGACTCGAGAAAACATTCCCAATTTTACAGATTTGGTGTCTATGTTGATAATAGAAGAGAAGATCTTGGGTGAAGACCAACAGTCTTCACAAAACAAAAATAGTTCAGAGCAACAGGCCTTCTCTACACAAGTTCAGAGGACGAGGTAGAGGAGGCCATGGACGCGGTCAAGGAGGTGGCCGAACAGGTAATCAGAATTATGGCCAGCAGAGCAGCAGCAACAACAGTCCTAGAATTCACAACAACAACAACAACACGCAGGTGTGGAAGAGGCCAATTCAGAGGCAAGGGGAGTCAAAGAGGTCATGGAAATTGGCAAAGGCAGTATAATGATACACGTGGATGCTTTTACTGTGGTAAGCGTGGACATGTGCAGGCAAATTGTTATAAGAAGCAGGCTGACATGCAAAATGGAAAATTGCAGCAAAACAACTATGCATCCTCGAGCAGAAACAATGAGGATAATGAAAGGTTGTTTGTTATGCAGCATGTTGTGAATGCCATGTCTGAAAATGTTGAAGTAGCACGTAAAGATGATGTATAGTACGTTGATTCAGGTGCTTTGAACCACATGACAAGTCATGGGGAGTGGTTCAAGGAGATGAAGAACCTTGAAAGACCAGGTTTTGTGGAAACAGGGGATGACACTGCTCATCCAATTGCCCATGTTGGAGATGTGCCATTGTCTATGCAGGATGGCAAAGTGAAGTACCTTGCAGATATACTTCATGTTTCGAATATAACAAAGAATTTGGTTTCAGTTGGCCAGATGATTGAGCAGGGTTTGTAAGTTCGGTTTAACCCTGATGGTTGTTATGTTGAAGACTTTAAAGACAAGTGCAGGTTGGTTACAAAAGGCAACAGAGTGGACAGAATGTTTACATTGAATGTAAACATGCCTGAAGTGAGTGCTGCGATGTTTGCAAATGGTTCAGGAATTGTTGCAGACACAGACATTTGGCATAAAAGAATTGGACATGTGAATGTGCAGAGAATGAAGTCTATGCAAACTAAAGGAATTGTGACAGGGCTACCAAAATTTAAAGTTGAAGGTATGCAAAGAATATGTGAAGCATGCCAATTTGGAAAGAAAACAAAGCATGTATTTCCACGTAACAGATATGTGAGCAGAAATGCACTAGATGTTGTGCATTCAAATGTATGGGGTCCTACGAGGACCATGTCTATGGGAGGTTGCAGGTATTATGTGACATTTATTGATGACCACACAAGGAAAGTGTGGGTATACTTCATGAAGGAGAAGAGTGAGGTGTTCACTCACTTTCAGAATTTCAGAGTTATGGTTGAAAAGCAAACAGGGAAATATGTAAAGTGCCTAAGGTCAGATGGAGGGGGAGAGTACTTCTCCAATGAGTTCTTTGAATTTTTGAAGAAAAATGGTATTCGAAGATAGTTTACATGCAGATACACTCCGCAGCAAAATGGAGTTGTTGAGCGAAAAAACAGGCACATTGCTGAGATTACGCGAGCGTTGATGGAAGAGAAGAATATGCCGCATAGATATTGGGCTAAGGCTGTTTCTACAGCAGTTTACATCATGAACATGATTCCAATTGCAGCCATACATGATGTAACTTCAGAGGAGAGGTTTACTGGCAGAAAACCTGAATTGTCTCATCTAAAAGTTTTTGGATGCATTGCATATGTGCATGTGCCAGATGAACTGAGAACTAAGCTGGATCCAAAAGCTGAAAAATGTGTGTTTATTGGATATTCCCTTGAGCAAAAGGGATACAGGTGTTGAAACCCGCTCGCTGAAGCTCCCCGCCTCACCCTGCTCTGCGCACCCCCGCTCCCCCCCCCTCCTCGCGCCTGTTCTCCTTCCGCCCCCCGCGTGCTTCCCTCTGCTCGCCGCTGCGCCCCCCCTCTCCTTCCTCGCTGCTGCGCCGCCCCCCCCTCCTTCCTCGCCGCTGCGCCCCCCTCTTCGCCATTTCGCCACCCCCCCCCGCTGCCGCCTGTTCGCCTCACCCCCCCGCTGCCGCCTGTTCCCCCCCGCTGCCGCCTGCTCGCCATCCCCCCCCGCTCCGCCTGTTGTCATCCCCCCCCCCCGCTGCCGCCTGCTCGCCCCCCCGCCTCTTCGCCTGCTCTCGCCGCCCCCATTCAGCAGCGCCCCGCCGCCCTCCTCCTCACGTTGTCGCCGCCCCCCCCTCTGGGCCTCTCCTCTTTTCGCCGCCCCCCCCCTGCCCTGCTTTTCACCCCTTGGGGGTTTCTGTTTTTTTCCCTCTTCGTCTTCCGTCCTTCCGCCTCTTGGTGTGCAGCCCGCTTCTTGCAGGTTTTCCGCTTTCGCCTCGCCTTCGCTTGAGCTTCAGACTCTGATGGAGACTCCTCCCGCCTCGTCTCAGAGGGACTCTTCCGCAGCCCCCTCGCCCGCCACCGAGGTCCTCCCCATCAGGCTTTCTCTTTCGCCGGAAGAGGAAGCGAGCCTCACCGCAGAGGTGGAACGCCTTCAGGCTCACTCCACCATCTGCCGTATAGTCGGCACTCGCCCCAGCAGAGGGGAGATCAGGGATCTACTTCAGGCTCGCCTTCTTGCAGATGTGGGCAAGATCCTTGATGTACAGCTCTTGGGCCGGGGACATTATCAGATCGAGTTCGAGGCCGCCCAGAGCGTTGCCAAGGTCCTTGCCATGAGTCCTCTGGATATCAGGGGTGCTCGGGCTTTCTTCAGGCCTTGGCAGCATGGATTTGACCCAGCTGCGGCGGAGCAGGGAGAGCGCCTCTTCCATATTACAGTTTGTTTCCCTGGTCTCCGCCGGGAGTATCTTCCGCTCCTCTCCAGGCTCGGAGCACTGGTGGGCTCGGTTCTTGAGACGGGCCCCTCAGCAGCTTCAGTGGTGGCCAGAGCAGCTGGGCTACCTTCGGTCAGAGTGTTAGTATCTGACATCTCCTCCCTTCCTAAGGTCATTCAGCTACCTAGGATAGGGGGGGGGTGGATAGATCAGAGAGTGGAGTTCTCGGGGCTCCCGAACCAGTGCTTCATTTGCAGGCAGGTCGGTCATTTGGCCAAGGCCTGCCCTCGCAGGAGACCTCGGCCCTCACCACAGCAGCAGGCCACGGATGGCCCGCCCACAGATTCGGCTCGGCAGGCTGCCTCAGGGACACCTGCTCAGGCCACAGAGACCTCGGAGTGGCAGCCTGGACAGGGGCGCCGTCGAGGGAGACAGCCACAGCAGCACGCCCAGGTACCGCTGCAGCAGCAGCCACAGTCTCAGCCTCACTGGGTTCCCGTGAGGAACAGATTTGCTCCCCTTCAGGAGGAGACCCCTGCAGCGACCGAGGACCAGGAGATGCCAGCTCCCCCTCCTTCACCTCCCCCACACCCATCCCCTCCCACCGCCTCGCTTCCACCATCGCCTCCTCCCGCCCCCGCTCCGGTCTCGGCAGCGGCTCCCTCTCCTCCTCCCTCGCCTCCCCCTCCTCCCCCTCCGCCCGCCTCGCCTTCCCGGGAGGTCCTGGCAGCTCCCTGGCGCTCACCTGCAGTCCGGAGGGCGCTGAGCACTGACCTCGCTCGAGCATCACAGAGGAGACCTATGCCGATTAGGGCCTCACGGATTTCATCTATTCGTAGTCGGCTGAGTCGCCTCGGCATTCGACAGCGCTCGGCGGCGTTTGATTATACCTTCACACGGCTTTTTGGAGCAGAGGGCCCCCATGAGCCAGCACCCATCCGAGTGCATGTAGTGATACCTCCGGCCCGCGGGGAGGAGGCACTAGACTCAGCAGTGGCCTTCTCGTTCCCTCTATGTGGACCTTGTGACCGGGAGTGGACTCTAGAGCTCGCTCTCAGCACGTTGAAGACTCAGGCAGTTGAGTTTTCACATCACATGAGCGATTTGGAGGTTACAGATGTGCTAGGCCGACTTTGGGAGTTGGCTCATTTTGTCTTGGATCCCGGGGGTGTGGATACATCCGGGATTCGGCATTTGGTCGTGCGCATAGTTGCAGATTTGGCGCGCGACCCAGGATATGTGAGCATTCACGAGGTTACTATGTCAGAGCAGGAGGCAGTCGCCATGGGTCACAGCCACTGGCGCCTGATCCGAGATTCTTGCAGTACACCGGGTGGGCAGACTCGCAGCCGCTCGGATGGGGACTACTCTCCATCCAAGCCGCTTGCGAAGGCCCGCCGTACGGCTGAGACAGCATCCACCTCAGTAGGACATCCATGAGGATCATCTCATGGAATGTACAGGGCCTTGGCGGAGCACACTTTATACGCTATCGAGGCTGCTTGAGGCAGGAGCTACAGAGATGTCTGGTTGGTGGCAGCATTGACATTCTGATGATGTAGGAGCACCACTTGGGTGAGAGCAGGATCCGGAGATATGGTTCGGTGCTGCCTGGTAGATGGGACACTTTCTGGTCTGCAGGGTTTGGTCCGTTGGGTGGACAGGGAGGAGTATGCATGGTTATTGCAGATGCATGGCGGCAGGCCATTGTGGACCGTGGGATCATTGTGCCTGGTAGAGCACAGTATGTCATTCTGAGGATGCATGATGAGCTATTGGGTGTGCTCAACATCTATGCGCCCAATCATGCTAGTGCCAGAGCAGAGTTCTGGACTCAGGTTACAGATGCATTGCCAGAGGCCGCACATTGGTGTGTTGGGGGAGACTTCAACATGCTTGAGGACCCGGCAGATAGGGTGGGAGGCAGTCATGTTACAGTGCACGGCACGGAGCTTGCAGCTTGGGACCGGTTTTGTATGACACTGAGGATCACTGATGCATGGCAGCATGGGGCTTTCTCCCGGTCTCAGGACAGTCTTAGTTTCTCTCGGTCGGATCGCCGGCAGGGAGGGACTAATCTATCTCGGATTGATCGCTTTTATGTGGGCGATTGGTTGGGGGAGCGAGGGGGCTCCGTCGGCATTCTTGCTGGCACCTCATTTTCAGATCATGCGCCAGTTATACTGACTTTGGAGGAGGGGACACGGGAGCCCAGCTTGCAGTTGAGGATCCCAGAGAGGGTACTTGCAGACCCCAGTCTCGCTGAGGACATTGAGAGGATCTGGCATGATAGTCAGTGCTCTGACCAGGATGCAGCGGGCCAGTGTGCCCAGGGACTCATTGATCTTAGCTCTTTTCTGCACGCTGCAGCTTTGACACGACTGGGAGAGATTCGCGAGCGGGAGCAACGGCTGAGACGCAGCCTTGCTTCGCTACAGCGCCTTCAGGAGCAGCAGCCTGCATGTGAGTGGGTGGCGTCCCAGCTGAGCCAGGCACGCCAGGAGGTTAGAGAGGCAGAGGAGCAGAGACATGAGTTTTACTATCGTCGTCAGGCCTCTCAGTGGACGCAGCTTGGTGATAGAGTGACTGGGGAGTTTTTTGAGATCACTGGACCCCGTCATGCGCGAGCAGGGGTTCGCCAGCTTGCTAGACCGGATGGATCGATAGCTACTGAGCTCGGGGAGATCAGAGCCATTGCCACTGCTTTTTATCGTGACTTGCTTTCAGCGGAGCCAGCCACTGAGGATCGAGATGTATGCAGACAGACTGTGTGGGCCCATGTGCAGAGGAGGGTCACAGACCATATGCGCACAGTTCTAGGTGCGCCTCTGTCAGAGATTGAGCTTGCCGAGGCCTTGAGGGTCCTGCCGCGACATAGTTGCCCAGGGGAGGACGGACTGACGCCGGCCTTTTTTATGCGCTATTGGGACCTTTTGGGGCCAGGCCTCCGCAGGGGCTTTCAGCATGTTTCGGACACTGGGGTGATGCCGCAGAGCTTTTCAGAGGGCTTGATCTATCTTATCCCCAAGGGGGAGGGAGTATCGGATGACATTCGGCATTGGAGGCCTATTACGATCCTCAATACTGTATACAAGGTCTTGGCAAAGGCCTTGAGTTTGAGGATCCAGCCCTTCCTGGGGGAGTTGATTCATGCTACTCAGACAGGATTTGTCAAGGAGCGCAGTATCCTTGACAACATCTTTACTTTCTGGGAGGCGACGGCCCGAGCTAGGTTTCTTGGCGAGGACTTGGTCGTGATGCTTCTCGATTTTGAGAAGGCATACGATAGAGTTGATTGGGGATTCTTAGAGGGCACTATGCTACGCCTGGGCTTTGAGCCAGGATGGATCAGAGGGGTGGCAGCTTTGTATTCCACAGCTCGCAGCCAGGTGCTGATTGCAGGAGGTCGGGGGCCGAGTTTTGAGCTGACCAGATCAGTCCGTCAGGGGTGTCCTCTCGCCCCTTTCCTTTTTCTCTTCTTTGCGGAGGCTATGAGTATGTATTTGACGGCAGAGGAGGTTGGTTTGAGAGGACTTCAGCTCCCAGTCCGGGGGGAGGATTTGCTTGATGCTGAGTTTGCAGACGACACGGGCTTATTTTTGCATGGCCAAGAGGCCAATCTTATTCGGGCAGAGCAGTCGCTCCAGGTTTTTAGTGCAGCTTCGGGAGCATTGATCAATTGGCGCAAGACAGTGGCCTTTTGGATCAGTAGTGCTCCCACTCCGGCATGGAGTCCGGACCCCGGTTTTAGATGGATTCCTCCCGGCACAGCAGTGCGGTATTTGGGATGCCAGATTGGCCTCGATTTGTCACCTGAGCAGCAGATTGCCCCGCTTCTTCTGAGCATTCGGAAGAAGCTATTATATTGGAGTACAGCTCGACTATCCTTGGCTGGGAGGGTGGTGGTGGCAAATCAGGTGCTGTTAGCGACCATGTGGTACATTACGTCTTGCTGGATTTTTTCGAGCTCTTGCATCAGCCAGGTACAGAGGCTGATCAGGAACTTTCTGTGGTCTGGGCGGGACGGTCAGCCAGCTCGGGCAAAGGTTGCATGGGCAGTTATTACACTCCCGCTGGCTCAGGGCGGTTTGGGCATTATAGATCCAGTCGATCAGAGTAGAGCCTTATTGGGGAAGCTTATTGTTCGGGGGTTGCTTCCAGGCGCTGAGCCTTGGAAAGAGCTCCTCTTGCAGCGATTGCAGGCCCGGGCGCCTCCTGCAGGGGGTACTTGGGCACCAGAGATTCGCTGGATATTCATAGAGATGAGGAGGACAGGCCTCAGTAGAGGATGGGAGGACAGATTTGCTTTGAGTATCCTGAGAGCTTGGGAGCTGCTGAGACCGGGGCTCTCTCAGCGGCCTCCGTCTTGTGTTGAGGAGCGGGCCAGGCAGCCGCTCATCTGGAGCCCAGCGGTTCGTACAGAGCAGGGTCATATGCTGGGTTCTCGGCCTCGTCTAGCCTGGGGACCTTTAGCGGCAGGCCCAGCTCGTAGTTTTGGAGACTGGCAGGCTTTCTGCAGTCTACCAGAGGAGACCCAGGTGGAGAGGCTGAGTCACTTCAGAGGGGGGTTGATTATGAGGGATGATATTCAGGAGGCACTTTCAGAGGAGTGGTTCACACCTCTCGAGCCAGTGGCCCCACGGTGGATGGGTGCCTTCACACAGTTGGAGATCCTGATTGCAGTCAGAGCTAGCACTGAGGATGGCAGATGCCTCTATTATGAGATTCAGGATGAGGGCCGACTCCAGAGAGTGGAGGTGGAGTGGCCTTTGGTTGCAGAGTGCACCTTTCAGAGGATTCGGGTTGTGGCTGCCGCTTCTCGGAAGTGGCATATTGACCCCGACCCTGCTGACGTGCTCCCGGATTGGCGTATATGGGCATATGCAGCGCGCCCCTTGGCCCGGCTACAGTGGGACCCCGGAGAGTACGAGTGGCATGATCCTTATGCATCCCTTGAGGCCACAGAGATCACATTTTTCCAGTATACTGTTCGGCTGGGACGGCATATTTTGACGGCGAGGAGGACGGTTTCTCCAGCGGCAGCGGGGCATTGGACTATCACAGGAGTTCCTGGAGGATTTCTGGGCTCGACTCTGGGCTAGTCGACAGGCCCGCAGGATCTCGGCTTTTCAGTGGCTGGTCGCCCACAGGGGCAGTTGGCACTTGGCTTGTTTATAGCGGTCTTCCGGCGGCCTGCGTCCGATGCGGCCACCCTATGGAGACACAGAGACATTGCCTTTGGGACTGCCCTCAGGCACAGCAGATTTGGCTGCGGATGCTGCGTATTCTAGCCCCCCTCTCTCCAGAGGGTATGTTTACGTGGGGTGCCGCTGCTTGATCGACTTCGTCAGGGCCTGCTATGGGCTATGAGATGGAGCAGGGCAGTCAGGCCATCAGATTTATTAGGGGCCAGCCTCGCCTGGTTCCGGCACCGGATTTCTCGTCCGACAGCTGGACACAGGAGAGGGATTTACGATGGGAGCTCCTCAGCAGCCTCACCATCTGGTTCACCTGGAGGGCCCGGTGCTTCACGGCCTTTGAGGGGAGATTAGAGCCACCAGCAGAGACTGTTCGGGGGATTTGGCAGGAGTTGATCCACACCCTGCGAGGACAGTACGACCGCATCCGGGGAGACTCGGATGAGGCGATTTTACGACGCCAGGCCTTTCATACCACTTGGCGCTGCGGCCCGTTCTACACCCTACACACGGGATCCCCCCGTTGGCACTACAGGCCACCTGTTTGGCTCTTCCCCCCCCCCATTGTATGATTTAGCCGCTCAGTCCTTTAGACTGATGCTTGTATTTTGCAGCACCTAGGGAGAGTCTCCTGGGCTGCCATGATGTATTCACTGCTCTTCTCTCTGTTAGGAGCAGGAGAGATCTCTTTTGTAGCCCTACGGGCGTTTTTTTTACATAACTAATGAAAGGATCTTTTCTCGGAAAAAAAAAAAAGGGGATACAGGTGTTATAACCCTGCTACACGTGAATTGAGGGTAAGTAGGGATGTTTTTTATGAGATTAGCAACTGGTATGCTGTTGGAAAAGAAGCTGTTGGGGCTGATGTGAGTGGAAATGTGGTTGCACAGAATGCAAGTCAGCAATCACAATCTTTGAGTGGACCAGGAGAGTCCTCATCTAGTGGTTCAGTTGATAGACCATGGAGTGGCAGGCTGCGTTATAATACCAGTCCTGCAAACGTTATTATTACATCACACAAAGGCAAAGAGAAAGTGGTTGAGCCCCTTAGTATGCCTGACACTTTTGCAGGGCATTCTCATGTTGATGGAGAGTCTAGTGGCTCCGAGATGAGCCTTGATGAGGAGCTTGGGATCCCAGCTATGAGAACACCTCGTGTAAAGAAGGCTATGGAAGCCATGAATGCAAAGCTACGAAGATCTGGGAGAGTGAAGAACCCTGTGCTGTAGAGGTTTACCTATGATGGTTATGTGGCACATCACTATGCATACATGGCAAAGGTTGTGCAGGTTGTAGAGCCCACATGCATTGATGAGACTGTTGGAAATGTGTGTTGGGAGAAAGCTATGGATGAGAAGATGGATGCACTATATGGAAATGAGACTTAGGATTTAGTGCAATTGCTTGAAGGCAAGAAAGGATGCATACATGGCAAAGGTTGTGCAGGTTGTAGAACCCACATGCATTTATGAGGCTGTTCGAAATGTGTGTTGGGAGAAAGCTATGGATGAGGAGATGGATGCACTATATGGAAATGAGACTTGGGATTTAGTGCAATTGCCTAAAGGCAAGAAAGCCATTGGATGCAAGTGGGTGTACAAAGTAAAACATAACAATGATGGAAGCATAAATAGGTACAAGGCTAGATTGGTAGCCAAAGGATATGCGCAGACATATGGCATTGATTATGAGGAAACTTTCAGTCCCACTTGCCAAGATGGCAACAGTGAGAGTTGTGATAGCAGTGGCTGTGTCAAAGAAATGGTCTTTACATGAGATGGATGTAAAGAATTCCTTCTTGCATGGGGATTTGCAGCAGGAAGAAGTGTATATGTTGCAGCCACCTGGTTATGAGAATGTGAGTCACCCAGAGCATGTTTGCAGGTTGAAGAAAGCCTTGTATGGCTTAAAACAAGCACAAAGAGCATGGTCTGACAAGATTTCTGAATATCTTGTCACTATTGGCTTTCATGTAGCCAATGCAGATTTCTCACTGTATGTGAGACACAGTCATAGTCTATCAGCAGTGGATAGACAAGTTGTCATTTTCTGTGACAACATTAGCAGTATACAGTTGGCCAGGAACCCAGTTTTTCATGCTCGCACGAAGCATATAGAGGTACACTACCATTTTGTCAAAGAGAAGGTTTTGGCACGAGACGTTGACCTTGTTTATGTCAGCACACAGGATCAGGTCGCTGTGCTGACATCTTCACCAAAGCATTGGGTACAAAGAAGCTCCGCAGATTCAGGGCTTCGCTTGGTGTACATGAGATGGAGTTGAGCTCGAGGGGGAGTGTTGAGATATCGCGCTCATCTAGTGAGGCGGTGTGGACACTGATGACCCGCCTGGGGGATAGACCCCACACTTACACCACTGGCATGGTTGGTGAGATCATGGGTGATATGCAGCCAGTGGGATGACAGGCTGTGTGACAGCCATTCTAGAGACTAGCATAGTTATAGCGCCAGCTCATTTAGTTGGGTTCACACTATAGAGAACCATAGTATGTATTTGGTTGAGTACCTTTTCATAGTGTGTACTCTTCTCTTTGTATATGGTGTGTTGATTGTTGTTGTGTAAAGAAGAAGAAGATTTTCAGCCTCTCACCTTGTGTGTTCTCTTTTAGGGTTTTGTGAGTGTGTGTGTGCTTATTGCAAGAGCTCAAGCTCTCTTCTCCCCTACATCTTTTCAAGTAGCACTTCTTGTGTAAGGCAGAGCCTCTCACTCAAGCTCTCTTCTCCCCTACATCTTTTCAAGTAGCACTTCTTGTGTAAGGCAGAGCCTCTCACTCAGGGCCTCACCCACGGATATCCGAAAAAGATACTAATCCCTCGGTTCTTCCAAAACCAAACCCAAAAAACCTTCCCTCACCCAGAAAGCAAAAGCAATTCCTCCAAGATAACTTTATTCTGTGATAGGATCCATTTTGAAATTTGGTTATATTTTTCCCCGGGTACCAGGGAAAAGAGTTCCCAGGTCCCCTAGCCAGCGCTTCAAGCGAACTTCAAGATAGTCACACCACTTACACACCCAATATGAAATTGCATGTTTCACAGATTCAATTGTCTTTAAAACAATATTTTAATGAAACCATAGCATCACTGATCATAATCCTCCAAAATATCTAGCTTTGAGTTTCAATTAGCAATCATTCCTTCATCGGTGTACCTATATGGCATCATTGGGGGTAATATGCCATATAGGTACACCGATGAAGGAATGATTGCTAATGATGCCATAACTCCTCCAGTGAAACTCGAGGAGAAAGCTCTGGGACTAATACAAGCGGAACAAGGTCGAGTGGATCTATGGTACCTCGAACCTATGGGAGCAACTATGGGAATAGAAACTTCGTGCCGGGAAGGGGGACGCCACAATCGACTGGTACAGGGGGATTTGGCAGTACCGCTAGGCGCCCTCTACCTCCCCCAACGCGCCCATGCAGAGGGTGCGGAGGCAATCATTATGACAGTGAATGCCCTCGGCGACCTGCACAAAGTCGAGTTACCACCGTTCAAGCCCAAGGGCAAGAAGAAACTTATGAACGGATGGACCGACTCAGAATCACTGAGATTGAGGATGCAGAAACATTGTCTCGTAGAGGCGATAGCCCACCACGGGTAGGTGCAGTGCAAGCAGTACCAAGATGCATGGCAGCCCAGTTAGCGGCAGTGCAGAATGTCTATTTTGAGGCCAAGGTGAATAACGTGGAACAAAACATCATGCTGGATACGGGGGCCACTCATAATTTCATCACCCCGAAATGTGCTAGAAAGCTGGGAGTGAAGGTGTGCGACTCCACCAAGTTGTCAGTGTCGTTTGCACAAGGACAGGATGACAATGTAAAGATGGCATACAATGTGCAGGTGCAGGCAGGCGCATGGAAAGCGCGATTGGATTTTATAGTTGTGCCAATGGATACTTTCGAAGTGATTGTCGGTCTCACTTGGGTCGACAAATATCTCATCGCCTTCATGGGAAAAGGTGTAAACAACATGTTATTGGATATGCAGGGTACAGGAGTCAATGTGCCATGTATCCGTCCTCACTCGGGGGATAGAATAGTCAGCAAGAACGTTGGAAGCAAAATCCAAAACACGCCAATGTATGCAGCAGGGGCAGGTAATGCCCGCACAGTTAACAGATTGTCGTGGCAAAGCGCCAGAATGGTGCAGTGCAAAGCAGGCAGAGAAGGCAGCCAAGCAAGGTTGCCAAATACACTTATGCATAATGAAGGCCCATGATGCATGTCCAACAAAATGCAAAGTTGGCGAAGCAGAAATACACGAAGTGCTGAAGGAATTCCAAGATGTCTTGCCCGAGAAATTGCCAGCCGAGTTACCACCAAAACGATCAGTGGATCACAAAATAGAACTCTTGCCAGGACATAGCCCTCCAGACAAAGCTCCATATAGAATGGATGCTACTAAGCTCAAGGAGCTCAAGGTACAGTTGAATGAACTAGCCAAAAATGGCATGGTGCGCTCCAGCAAGTCACCGTATGGTGCACCTGTACTGTTTGTCACAAAGAAAGACGGGACAGCCAGGTTATGCACTGATTACAGAGCTCTGAATAAAATTACAATTAAGAATCGATACCCAGTCCCAGTAATGGAGGAACTCTTAGATCAACTGGCGGGAGCAAAGTTCTTCAGTCGGATCGACCTACGATCTGGATACCATCAAATCCGCATCGCCGAAGAAGATATTGAAAAAACGGCGTTTCGCACAAGGTATGGGAGCTACGAGTGGTTGGTATTGCCATTTGGGCTAACCAACGCCCCAGCTACCTTTTGCACGATGATGAATGATATCTTCAAAGAGTATCTAGATGAATTTCTGATCATTTATATAGATGATCTGCTCATATACAGTAAGACTTTGAGTGAGGATAAAGAGCACTTAAGCAAAGTCTTTCAAACATTAAGGCTCCACAAATTGTATGCCAAACCAGAGAAATGTGAATTTGCAGTCACCGAAGTCGAGTTTCTAGGCTTTGTTGTCAACCAAAACGGGGTGCAGGTAGACCCCAAGAAGATCGAAGCCGTGTTGAAATGGAATGCACCCCGAACTGTGCGGGAAGTCCGCGAGTTCGTAGGCTTCACACAATTCTGTCGAAAGTTTATCAAGGATTTTAGCAAAATTGCTACTCCACTCACTGATATAACTAAAGGCATCAAGCCTTTTAAGTGGACCAATACCGAAAAGGATGCTTTCGAACAAATGAAAATCGCCATGTGCAGTACCCCGGTGCTTAAGCTGCCAGAATTCAACAAAGAGTTTGAAATCCACACAGATGCCCTGGGAGGAGTATTATTACAAGACGGGCACCCGGTGGCATATGAGTCTCGTAAGTTCAGTGATGTAGAACGCAGATGGACCACACATGAAAAGGAAATGCAAGCTGTGGTTCATTGCCTTAGAAAATGGCGTCATTATGTGCAAGACAAACATACCAAAGTCCTTACAGATAATATTTCCCTCAAGTATTTTCAGACACAACCCAAGTTGTCACCAAAGCAAGGCCGATGGCAGGATTTCATAGCAGAGTTTGACACTGACATTATTCACAAACCAGGAAAGCAGAATTTGATGCCAGATGCTTTGAGTCGTATGCCGCAGGTAAATGCAGTAAGTGTGGCTAATGGGGCACTATTGGACAAAATCAGGGATGCTCAGAAATTAGATGCAGCAATCACACGCATGGTTACAGATTTACACAATGGCACTGTAGCCGTGGGTTTATTTGAAATCAAAGATGGAATATTCTACGCCCATCAAAAGGTGTATGTACCCGATGACCCGGACCTCAAAACCATGCTCCTTTGGGAAACCCATGACTGTAAACTGGCCGGGCATGGAGGGCAGAAGCGCTCGCTTGAGCAGCTTCGACGTCATTTTTTCTGGCCCCGCATGACGGATGATGTCACCGAATATGTTCGTACATGCCCAACATGTCAACTCGTGAAGGCACAACGAGTCAAACCAGCAGGTTTGTTGAAAACCATGCCCGTCCCGTCAAGGCCATGGGACATTGTGAGTATGGATTTTATTGTGGATCTCCCGGAGTCCCATGGGTACAATACCATATTTGTGGTAGTGGATTATTTTTCTAAGCAAGCCCACTTTATTCCATCAAACCCACCTCTCACGGCCTATCAAACTGCAAAGTTATATTTTAGTCAGGTGTTTAAATACCATGGGCTGCTGCTGAACTACAGATAGAATACCTAATAGTTGCTTAGTCGGCTATATGTATCTTTGCTCAGTCGGAATTCTACTCAGTCGGATTGTTGATCAATCGGAGTTTGTTATGATTTGGTTAGTCGGATATCATCTGTTAGTGTCTTGTGACATTCTAGTTACATCCGTCTAAACTGTCTGAAGTCGCCTATTTATAGGGGCTTTGTAGTCGTCTTTTACAAGAAGAAAGCAATGTACGATTCATTTTGATCAATCAAACATGGTATTTCAGTTCTGTTCTGTTATTCTCTATCTTGTTTAGCAAATCTCTGCTCAATCCGTGTTCTCTATGCTCTGTTTGTGTTTAGCCTGATGTGGGAATTGAGGTTAGTGTTACCTAATGGGGGTGTCTTTGCTGTGTCAGAAGTAGTTAGTTGTGTTGTGTTTGAGAACCCCAAACACATTGGCGATCCCGCTGGTCCCGTTCTGTTACGAGAAGGGAAATGAATGTCAGAGGGGGACAGAAGAGTAGGAAGGGTTTACTATACCAGGGCTCATGCCCAAATTGGTAACACTGACCCGTTTCATTATGATGACAAGGGTGAAGATGATCAGGAACACCAAATCCCTGAAGAAATTGTTGTAGGCCAAGGGGGGGAAAGTTCAGTTGCACCAGAGAAGAGGCTAGTGGGGGGACTTCTAGGCGCCCTAATCCTGACAGGAAGGTCTGCAGGAGTTAGAAGGAGTCTTCAGTTCAACCCATTAAGGGGGGCTACCAGGCAAAGACCTAGGAAACCACCTCAGCCAAATCCGATGGCTCAACAACTACCCAACCCTAGGGTGAAAGCAGCTAAATTCAGCGGAGGATCTAAGGAGGATACTGATTGTCATGTAGCTCAGTTTGAGACAAAATGGGAAGCAAATGGGTATACTGTGTTGTACAATGATGCAGTTAAATTGCAGCAATTTGCAGCAACTCTAGAAGGGAAGGCCATGAGTTGGTTTAGCCAATATGGGATACCACACTTCCCCACATATGATGATCTTAGAACAGCCTTTTTACAGAGATTCAGGAGGGAAAAGACTCCAACAGACATTTTAAGAAAACTCCGAGACATCAGACAGAAGAAGATGCTTGTAGAGGACTATGCTCAAAAATTCAGAATTCTGGTTGAAAGGTTACAGGGAAATGAGAGACCCACCAATGAGATGCTGGCAGGTTATTTTCTGAAAGGATTGAGAAGTGGGCTGAAAAATGCCGTGGCTAGCATTGATATTGCAGGTGGAATTAATGATTTGGTAATTGCAGCAGCTAGAGTAGAGAAAAGACTTGGAAGCGGCAAGGGCAAACACACCAGAAAGAATGATTCGGATTCAGATGACCAGCCAGAGTCAGCATCAGATTCTGAGGAGGAGGATTCAGAAGCAGGATCCGACAGTGAGGAAGAAGAGGTGAAGACAAAGAAAAAGCACAAGACCAAAGCAAAGCAATCCAAAGAGGAGGATTTGGTAAGTAAATTGAGAAAGATAGGTTATTCTGTTGCAGCACCAAAAGAAAAGAAGTTCTGTGAAATTTGTGACAAGGATGGGCATAAGACAGCTTTATGTTGGTATAATCCCAAGAACAGGGGTCAGACTACACCTTATGCAGGTAGAGGCAGGGGTGAGGTTGCAGCAAACCAGGCTGCTCCAACTCGGGGCAGAGGAGGATTTCAGAGAGCAAGATCTGATAGACCACCATGGAGGGAACAGGAAAACAATGAAGGAAGACAGGCAAGAGTCATGCCTTGTGTTTATTGTTCAGCACCAGATCATTGGATAGGGCCAGGATGTGCCTTATGGGTGAAACATAGAGAAGAAAGAGGTGTCCCAGTGATTAGGTACAATCAGAATAACCAGCAGGGGCAGCAGCAACAACAGAATCAACCAGCAGCTCAAGCAAATGTAATCATGATTCAATTAGCAGATGAACAGGTACAGGTAAAGCAAGGTCCAAAAATACAGGAGCAGCAAAGCAAAGAGCATACTGAGGATTGGGCTTGTGACTGTAACCAATGTTTGCAGATTGAGGATATTGAGGTATTGGCTGTTACCAGGTCTAAACAGAAAGGACCAATTGATTGGAAGGAACAAAAAGGCATCAGGGACCAGGTACAAAGAAGAATTTTGAAGAATCAGGACAAGCAAGAAGAATCGGAGTTGGAGGATGAAGAAGAGTTAGTTTTGCATCAGTCAGAAAGCAATGTGAAGATGAAGGATGAAAGGGACAAAGATTGGTTTGAGGTACTCATAAATTCTCCCTTGCAATTGTCATTAGATCAGTTGTTAGCTTTGGTTCCAGCATTTAAGGAAAGATTGCTTAAAAGACTTCAGGATCAGCAGTCAGGAGATAATCCGACTTTGGTTCCAGCCGTTAATAGCATTGATCCAGCAGATGTTGACTTTGTGGTTCCTGTCATTAAGGTTGAGTACCAGGGCAGGGTGTTTGATGAAGTTCTTTTGGATGGAGGATCAGGGGTTAACATTCTCCCTGAAATTGTATACAAAGAAATGGGTGCAGCAAGTTTAGCCCCAGCACCATTTCAGGTGAAAATGGCAGATCAAACCAGGGTGCAACCATTGGGAATTCTGAAGCAGCAGGAAATTGAAGTTGCAGGTATGGGATTCTTGGTAAATTTTGTGGTAATCAGAATGTCAGAATCACTATCACCTTATGAAATGTTACTGGGTAGGCCTTGGTTTAGAATGGCTAAAGTTAAACAAGATTGGGGATTGAATGTGGTGGTTCTGACCAAGGGGAAAAAGAAGATTACTGTAACCATGCAGGGTAAGAGAAATATGTCTCTTAAAGAAAAGCCATTGTTTGCACAGACAATTAATCTTGCTGAAGAAATAGAAGATGATGAGGAGGAACAGTTTTTAATGGCTAATCCAACAGTGGTGCCACTATTTGATGTTGATGTAGATAGAATATTGCAGCTTGTGGAATATCAGAATCAGGAAGAGTCTGAGTTCTTGCCAGGTCAAGAGATTGAAGGGACAGTGTTCAGACAGTTGCTGGAACAGAAAACAGAGATTGCTACCAAGGAACAGATGGAACAAGAGCAAAAGGAGGCAGGAGAGATGGCTGTAAGGATTTATGACAAGAAGTATGGCACGTCCAATCGGGTTAAAGAAGATGATCTTAAGGAACTGAATTTGGGTACAGATGCAGAACCAAGGATGGTGAAAGTAAGTGTGCAGGTGGAAGGACAATTTTTGGAGGATCTTTTGCAGTTGTTACAGGACTATATAGATGTCTTTGCTTGGGAGTATTCTCAGGTGAAGGGTATAGATCCTGCATTACATCAGCATCGGATTAATTTAAGAACAGATACAGTTCCAGTGGTGCAGCAAAGGTATAGGATGAATCCGAATTTTGCATTGCAGGTGAAGGAAGAAATAGATAAGTTGTTGGCAGTAGGGTTCATTAAACCTGTGAGCCAGGTGACATGGTTATCTCCAATAATTGTGGTGCCTAAGAAAAATGGGAAGCTGAGAGTATGTGTTGATTACAGGAAACTCAATGCAGCAACCATAACAGATCCTTTTCCAATGCCGTTTTGTGATGCAGTGTTAGATGCTGTAGTAGCAGGTCATGAAATGTATAGCTTTCTGGATGGCTTTTCAGGTTACAATCAGATTAGTGTTGCTGAGGAGGATCAGCATAAAACTGCTTTCATCACTGAGTTTGGTGCATATGATTTTACTGTCATGAGTTTTGGTTTGAAAAATGGACCACCATCATTCAATCATGTGGCACATAAGGTTTTTGAGCCACACTTACAAGACTTCATGAGAGTATTTGTTGATGATTTCTCTGTTTTTGGTAAGAAGGACTTACATCTGATGGATCTGAAGTTGTGTTTGGAGAGGTGTAGGCAGTTCAGACTGGCCTTGAACCCTTACAAGAGTGTGATTGCTGTGAAGAGTGGGATTTTGTTGGGCCATGTGATCTCACAGGAAGGCATGGCAATTGATGTGAAGAAGGTTGAGGCTATTCAAACAGCAAAGTTTCCTACCAGTGTGAAGGAAGTAATGAGGTTTGTGGGTCAGATCAAATGGCATGCCAGGTACCTCAGATATTTAGCCAATATTTGTGCACCATTGACACATTTAACTAAGAAGGATGTGGCTTTTGTGTGGGCTGAGCCTCAAGAGAAGGCATTTCAATTGTTGAAGAAGATGGTAGCTGTTGCACCAGTTTTGCAGTCACCAGATTGGACTCTACCTTTCCATATTTTTGTTGATGCCTCAGATGTAGCATTAGGGGCAATTCTGATGCAGGAGAGGGTGAAAGGATGGTACAGGCCAGTATTTTATGCTAGTCGGATATTATCATCTGCAGAAAGGAATTATGCTGTGACTGAAAGAGAAGCTTTGGGTATGGTATATTCCTTGAATAAGTTCAGGCATTATTTGTTGGGGAACAGGGTAATATTTCATGTGGATCACCAAGCCCTGCTGTATCTGATTAAGAAGCCATTGTTGACAGGAAGATTAGCCAGGTGGATGCTTTTGTTACAGAAATTTGACTTTGTGATTGTCCATACTCCAGGAAAAGAGCATGCTATTGCTGATTACTTTAGCAGGTTGGAAACTGGAGAAGCACCAAGTGGGGTGGATGATGATCTACCAGATGCCCCATTGTTTGAAGTTCAGGTTGCTGAGTCGGATTCCTGGTATGATCAGTTTTTGACATTTTTAACTGAGGGATTCAGAAGAGGCGCGATGATGAATTCTACTCAGTCGGATTGTTGATCAATCGGAGTTTGTTATGATCTGGTTAGTCGGATATCATCTGTTAGTGTCTTGTGACATTCTAGTTACATCCGTCTAAACTGTCTGAAGTCGCCTATTTATAGGGGCTTTGTAGTCGTCTTTTACAAGAAGAAAGCAATGTACGATTCATTTTGATCAATCAAACATGGTATTTCAGTTCTGTTATGTTATTCTCTATCTTGTTTAGCAAATCTCTGCTCAATCCGTGTTCTCTATGCTCTGTTTGTGTTTAGCCTGATGTGGGAATTGAGGTTAGTGTTACCTAATGGGGGTGTCTTTGCTGTGTCAGAAGTAGTTAGTTGTGTTGTGTTTGAGAACCCCAAACAGCTGCCAACAGCTATAGTGTCAGACAGAGACAGTAGATTCATGAGCAACATGTGGAGAGAACTGTTTAAGTTAATGGATACACAATTACGCATGTCTTCAGCCTATCACCCACAAACAGATGGCCAAACAGAGCGCATCAATCAAGGTATAGAGGACTACATTCGCAATTATGTGCGTGCAGATCAGAAAGATTGGGCAAATTATCTAGACATTTTAGAATTCCATTATAACAACTCTGTGCACAGTGCTACCGGGTACACGCCATTTGAATTGGCCACTGGGAAGGAAGTCATTACACCTCTCGCCATTGCCACCGGCGACGTGCATGCAGAAGATGCAGAGGACTTTTTGCAGCAGTGGCAGAAAAGAATGCGTATTGCACAGCAGAATCTAGAACAGAGCAAAATCAGATATGTGAAACATGCAAACAAGAAGAGGCGCGATGATGAATTTCATGAGGCAGGGAGTGCAATGTTTTGTGCACTAACCAAGACCAAGTCTCCCTCATGAAATTCATCATCGCGCCTCTTCTTGTTTGCATGTTTCACATATCTGATTTTGCTCTGTTCTAGATTCTGCTGTGCAATACGCATTCTTTTCTGCCACTGCTGCAAAAAGTCCTCTGCATATGCATCTTCTGCATGCACGTCGCCGGTGGCAATGGCGAGAGGTGTAATGACTTCCTTCCCAGTGGCCAATTCAAATGGCGTGTACCCGGTAGCACTGTGCACAGAGTTGTTATAATGGAATTCTAAAATGTCTAGATAATTTTCCCAATCTTTCTGATCTGCACGCACATAATTGCGAATGTAGTCCTCTATACCTTGATTGATGCGCTCTGTTTGGCCATCTGTTTGTGGGTGATAGGCTGAAGACATGCGTAATTGTGTATCCATTAACTTAAACAGTTCTCTCCACATGTTGCTCATGAATCTACTGTCTCTGTCTGACACTATAGCTGTTGGCAGCCCATGGTATTTAAACACCTGACTAAAATATAACTTTGCAGTTTGATAGGCCGTGAGAGGTGGTTTTGATGGAATAAAGTGGGCTTGCTTAGAAAAATAATCCACTACCACAAATATGGTATTGTACCCATGGGACTCCGGGAGATCCACAATAAAATCCATACTCACAATGTCCCATGGCCTTGACGGGACGGGCATGGTTTTCAACAAACCTGCTGGTTTGACTCGTTGTGCCTTCACGAGTTGACATGTTGGGCATGTACGAACATATTCGGTCACATCATCCGTCATGCGGGGCCAGAAAAAATGACGTCGAAGCTGTGGCATCAAATTCTGCTTTCCTGGTTTGTGAATAATGTCAATGTCAAACTCTGCTATGAAATCCTGCCATCGGCCTTGCTTTGGTGACAACTTGGGTTGTGTCTGAAAATACTTGAGGGAAATATTATCTGTAAGGACTTTGGTATGTTTGTCTTGCACATAATGACGCCATTTTCTAAGGCAATGTACCACGGCTTGCATTTCCTTTTCATGTGTGGTCCATCTACGTTCTACATCACTGAACTTACGAGACTCATATGCCACCGGGTGCCCGTCTTGTAATAATACTCCTCCCAGGGCCCCATCTGATGCATCTGTGTGGATTTCAAACTCTTTGTTGAATTCTGGCAGCTTAAGCACCGGGGTACTGCACATGGCGATTTTCATTTGTTCGAAAGCATCCTCTGCCAGCAGTCGCGAGGCCACCCGGATCCAATGCTTATGAGATACCTTGTTCATGGTGAGATAATCCTCTGTCTCACGGATCCATCTGGTCAACACAAGCGAATCTCGTTGCCCAGTATACTTTTCCGGAGGTAACGGCTTATACTTCCCGTATCCCTCATCCGATGACTCTGAGTCCCGCCTATCATGCCGTCTTTTGTGTTGCCGCCTGGGCGGGGACCTCGACCTCATTTGTCTTGGTGACGAAGGTCGGCTGCCATCCTTCTTGTGCAGTTGATCGACCAAGGAGGCCAACATGCCTTCTAGCCGGTCTAGTCTGTCATTTTGGTGATCTTGCCAGCTCCGCCCTACATCCCTTAGATCATCCATTTGGTGTTCTCGAGTCTCTATTGCCCTTGCCTCGAGACGTCTATTGTGTCTTTCACGCTGAATCCAAGCTGCTACTTCGGCGTCAAGTTCTGCCTGTCTCTCTTGCCTTGCTTCCTCCTCAATCCTCGCGGCTTCTTCCGCGTCTAGGTAGCCACCTTCTGTGGTCTTCCCTTTTGGCATAAGTCTTCACCAAACTCACCGCGTCGCGGTGTTTTCTGCTCTGATACCAAGTGTCACGGAGCGGTGACCCCGGGTCGCGTTCTGGGCGCGAGTTCCCGCTCGGGACTAGAAAATCCAGGACAAAAGTGAAAACAGCGAGCACTTGCTGAATGCTGCACCTCAAGACCTATAGCTCGTCTCGAAGAGGACGACGAGCCGGTCGTTTTGAGTACTAGAACTCTGAAAACGGAGTTCGTATGAGAGAGTTATGACAAAAAACGTACCTATGAGCTAGGAATGATTGAAAAGGCCCTTGAGTGGATTTTCTTAAGTGAATATATTTTTGGGTACTATGAGCTAGGAACTATTGAAAAGGCCCTTGAGTGAATGCTCACCACCTATTCACTCAAGGGCATTTTCAATAGTTCCTAGCTCATAGTACCCAAAAATATATTCACTTAAGAAAATCCAGATGGACTCTCCATTGAAGATCAGCAAGATCAACCAACAGATCCATATAAAAGAGCCGTGGACTCATCCGTTGTTGAGGACCATCAAGGCCAATCAACTAGATCCATGCCCGAGTTCAGAAAACAACTCTAACACCTTGTTCCGTTTTCTTCTACGATGCATGCGTGGGTATCTTCAGTGACCCAGAGCCCGAGCACCGTATGGTCAGTACCCTCTAGGCTCCTTCGCAAGTCACCTAGTGCTTCATTCATAGGCCGCTTCCTTGGTCCCTCATCCACCATACCGAAAGCTCACCATTTAAATCGAACTGAGGCTGGTCAAGACCTTGGTCGAGACCTTGCTATGCGAGACGTCCTCCATTGACTCTCCGTCAGCAGCTGTTGCAACTTTATCACTTTGGTCTCCACGACCTCATTCACAAGATGGTCAAAATGCTTCCTAGCATTCTTGACATAAAACAATCATTTAAAAACAAGTCATAAATACAGTTTCTAACGAACTCTCATCTTTCCACATTGTTCCACATCATTTCTCGTTATTCCACATTCTTCTACATCAATTCACATTATTGCTTATTCCACATCCAGTCATATGTATTCTCATCGTCCATTCTCATCCAATCACATCATATTACATCTCATCACATCTATCCTCATCACATCACGTCATAACATATCCACATCACATCTCATCCATTCATATCACATCACATCATGTTCACATCTATTTACATCACTTCACATCTATTTACATCACTTCACATCCATTCATATCTACCCAAGTCCACATCACATCACATCTCATCTATCCACATCATATGTCATCCATTCATATCTAACCGGATCCACATCACATATCCATTCACATCTCATTACATCAGATTCACATCTCACCATATCCACTCACATCTCATCACATCCATCACACCCATTCACATCTCATATTCATTCACATCTCGTCACATCCATCCTCATCTTATCACATCTCGTTCACACCCATTCACATCCCACATTCATTCACATCTCATCACATCCATCCTCATCTTATCACATCTCACACCTATTCACATCCCACATTCATTCACATCTCATCACATCCATCCTCATCGTATCACATCTCATTCATCCACATCACATCACATTCATTCCATCCACATTACATCACATCCATATCTATCCATATCACACCACATCCATTCATAGCTCATCACATTCATCCACATCCATTCATTCATTCACATTCATATCTATCCACATTGATCTCATTCACATCCACATCCATTTACATCACATCCACTCACATCTCATCACATCCACTCACATTGATCTCATTCACATCCACATCCATTTACATCACATCCACTCACATCTCATCACATCACATTCACATCTTATCTCAGATTCACATTTACATCTTATCACATCACATTTATATCTTCTCTTATCACATCACATTTATATCTTCTCTTATCACATTCACATCTCATCTAATCACATCACATCCACATCCACATTCAAATCTCATCTAATCACATCGCATCCATTTACATCCCATCACATTCATTCAGATCCACATCACATCTTATCACATCCACTTTTAGTACCATTTTCTACTTTCGATACTGATAGGACTTTTCTAAGTTTCTGCCAATTGCTTGGCCTAGTTAAAGGTATTTTTTCTCGATCCCATTGAATCTACGTATCAGAGTGTTGTTGAAGGTTTAAAAAAGGAAAATATACCTTATCAGAATTGAATAGTAAAATCTTAGAAAGAGCATTTAAGTATTGTATTTTCATTCCTTAAGCTTCATTAATGAGAATTAATTCTAAACTTCCATTTACTCATTTGATCCTCAATACTCCCAAGGATTCCAGATTCTCATTTCTGAATAAGAATTATCCAAGTTTTCTTGATGGATATTTTCATATTCTTTCTCAAATTTCTCAAGTAAAATATATTCAATATTCTTCTTTTTGAGTAAAAGATTAATGGGTCTACAAAAATCAATTTTACTCATATTTCTCAAAATTTTACTTTTGATAAATACTCATAATTTGAATTATGCAAAAAATTCTTCTTTTACCATTTAATTACTTGGATCTCAATATCATAGGAATTCCTCTTTTTGCATAAAAATAAATTTACCAAAAATTACTCTTTTCTCATAGTCAATTAATTATGCATAATTATAAAAAAAATTATTTCTCATGAATATGATGAAAATCATTCTTTTTGCATAGGATGTCTAATCCTAGAATATGGTAGGAAGTCCTCTTTTAGTATTATGCATAAAAATAAGATATGTATTATTTTTTAAAAATTTTGCCATAGCCTCGTTGCTATTACTGATAATTCTCAAAAAAATTTCTAAAGAATAAAAGCTTGTAATGAAAATATGATAGTAGTTCCTCTTTTATGGTTAAAATCAAACTATGAATTTAAATCATAATTTTAATCATAAAATTAAACATAACCATGATTATCACACTAGATTAAGCTAATTTCAACATTCCGCTTTTCCAAATTGTTAGGATAATCATTTCTCATTTAGAATAAATTAGAGTAGTTTTTAACTACTCATAAACAATCTAAAAGAATTTACCATTATTTTAATAGCACAAAATCATGAAAATGTCATTTTCTTAATCTCTAGCTTATCAAGCCTAGAGTTTAGCTTGGAATTAAGAGACTATCATTGAGAAGCATCCTTTTTCAAGGGATTTAGCCATAAAGATGGCTATTCTTTTAGAGAGAGAGATTTACTTAAAGAAAGCATTACAAATAAGCATAAAGATTAATTGTCTCTTAGTTAAACATTAAGACTTTTAGGGAAAGCTTGATTTGAATTAAAACAATCGTTTTGAAAGCTTCTCAAAGAAGAAAGTTATTGAGAAAGTTGGAAAAAAACCTGTAAGATTCTTCCCCCAACCTTCGAGTTATACAGGAGTAAAAACCTCCCTTCGAGAAGTAAGATATACTTCGGTCATGTTGTGGCCGAGAACGCAAGAAGTGGCTAAGCTATCTGCACCTAGTCAAGTTCGCCTACAATGCTTCTTATCATAGAAGTATTGGGATGAGCCTTTTAAAGCTCTGTATGGACAAGATTGCTTAACTCCATTAACTAGGTCTAACCCATTGATTAGGGTCGAGATGTCCAGACAAATGCTTGACGACATGGAGCAGCAGATGCAGGCAAATCTACCCAGGATCGACAAAAATAGTATGCAGTTAGGAAGAGGACAGTTAGAGAATTCAAAGAGGCAGATATGGTCTTCATTCGAGTATGGCCCAAAAGAAGTTCTTTATCTCTTGAGTATAAGAAGTTATCCCCCAGATATTGTGGACCATATCTGAATTCAATGAAAGAAGGTGACTTAGCCTACGAGCTTCTTTTACCTCCTCATCTCAAAGTTCTTAATGTATTTCATGTAAGCCTTCTATAGAAATATGTGCCAAACCTAAATCATGGAAAGACGGTAAAACTTCAATGGCAAGATACCCCGTTGGCTTCTAGGTTATGCTAGTTCCTTCTTTTATATAAGTGGTAACTCTTACTTGTCGCTTGCAGTAATCTTACTTCCATCGATCTCCTTTCTTCTTAATCTCCTTCATGGCTTGGCAGCAAGACTTGGTTTTATCTATGATGATTTCTCACCTTTAAGACGCATGCGAGTCTGTGAAGAAGGATTTTATAGAACTGTATGAGCGCTCACTTTTTCCTCACTTGGAAACTTCTGTAGCTCAGACTAAATGGTGGACCTGTCGAGACATAACTAGGGTAACACCGTGGGGTCGGCAGCACTTTCGTAACAATGTCTGCTTGGCTATGGTTATTGAAGCTTTGGGTTTGGGTCCCCGATACTACTGCGTGATGAGATCAAGGCATGGTGGATTTGCTGAGCGGGTCTTCTTACTCGCGTGTTTTCTTCCTCACCAGAAGATATGCCTTTATCCCGTTTTCGGCTTGCCTCTTAGAGGTCCTTTTAATAGGTCACCTCATACCAATGAGATAAGTGTTGCAATAACCAGCCGAATTATTCCCATAGATGAGTTACCTTATACGTGTGCAGCTTGTGAGTGCTGCTTTTGTGACCATATGATGGACGGGCTTATGGAGTTGTAAAAAGTTTTTCTATCTTTACTGTATATGTTCCAAGAGTGAATAAAGTTGAAATCTTTGTTCTTGTCTTGAGTCTTGCTCTCTTTGAGACTTTTCTTGGTGGTTAATCTTAATTAAATTTTCTCTCAGTCTCATATTCGTGCATCTTGTAAAATTACCCCAGTTTGCGAGATGAGGACATCTCGTGTTTTTCAAGTGGGAGAGAATGTAAGATTCCTCCCCAGCCTCTCAAAATGTCTAGCATCTTTCCCTGTAATCAGTTCCCTCTTCAGAATTATAAAAGAGCTTGTCTCTGCCTTGACTTAGAGAGAGAAAATATTTTAGAGAGAGAATATTCAAATTTTTAATATTTTTGGATAGAAAAATATCTCATCTTATTTAAATGAATTCCCCTGAAACAGAAATTCAAAAAAAACTTTCCAATGTGCAATTGGAATTAAGTGGAAATGGGTACAAAGGACCTTAGCCTACGGGTCTAGATTTTCAGAAATTTTTGCATTATGGTCCAATTAAGGTTCCTATGGACTAATAAGATCAATCCATGTGTGGGGAGGAGATAGATCCAATTTTGTAAAAGAAGATACCCAAAAATGAGTAAATGCTCACATAAGATAAAGAGTTGACTATGTACAAGGTTTATTAGTAAGAAACTATGAGCAATATTAAAAATATGAGATATTTTGGATATAATGATTCCATTTTGACACATATGTAAGGAAGGGGAGTCCCTTCAATGCTCACATAAGATGAAGAGTTGAATATGTACAAGGTTTATTAGTAAGAAACTATGAGCAATATTAAAATATGAGATATTTTGGGTATAATGATTTTATTTTTGACACATATGTAAGGAAGAGGAGCCCCTTCAATGAGGCGTCTACTTCACATGCTTGAATGAGTTTTAAACTCATAAATAATGTGATATTTTATCTCTCCTCTCTCCTAATTCAAGTCTAGTTCCAAAAAGTTAGCTTAACTGACCTAAAAATGGTCAAAAATCGACTAAATTGATTTGGAAAATTCTAGAATCAGTTTATTTGGTTAGGAGCTCAATTTTTCCTATAAATAGAAGCCTTCCCCTTGTTGAAAAATAACAATGTTTATGCATTGTTACTCTACTCCACCCAAGCCAAGAACTATGAATTTATTAATAATTCACTAGTTTTTGACATTTTCCTCTTCCAAAGATTGGTTGGCCACTCTTGTTCAAACAAGAGTTGAACCCTCAAACCATCAAGCCAAAGGAAAGCTTTCAAAATCATTAGTAAGTTGGTGATTCTTCTTTTCACTTATTTTATAGTTTTATGGCTTTAAATGGTTTTTATGCTTTATGTCTTCTCTAAAAATGTTATACATCATTACAAAAAGGCATTCCCCTCTCTTCTCTAGCAAAACCAACCATTCTCTATCCTAGGTGAATGGTTAGTTGATTAATGTCAAGTTTTTATAATGATTATTTTATTATAAATAGTTACTTTTAGCATAATTGAATTTCATGCATAGAGGTATGCATAAAAGATGATTATTTTATTATAAAAGTGTTACTTTTAACATAATTGAATTTCATGCATAGAGGTATGCATAAAAGATGAATATTTTATTGTAAAAGTGTTACTTTTAGCATAATTGAATTTCATGCATAGAGGTATCCATAAAAGATGATTATTTTATTATAAAAGTGTTACTTTTATCATAATTGAATTTCATGCATAGAGGTATGCATAAAAAATGATTATTTTATTGTAAAAATGTAAAAAAAATGATTATTTTATTATAAAAGTGTTACTTTTATCATATTGAATTTCATGCATAGAGGTATGAAAATAAAAAAATGATTATTTTATTGTAAAAATGTTACAAAAAAATGATTATTTTATTGTAAAAGTGTTACTTTTATCATATTGAATTTCATGCATAGAGGTATGAAAATAAAAAATAATTATTTTATTGTAAAAATGTTACCAAAAAAATGATTATTTTATTGTAAAAGTGTTACTTTTATCATATTGAATTTCATGCATAGAGGTATGAAAAAAAATAATTATTTTATTATAAAAACGTTACTAAAAAAATTGATTATTTTATTGTAAAAGTGTTACTTTTATCACAATTGAATTTCATGCATAACGGTATGCATAAAGATGATTATTTTATTGTAAAAGTGTTACTTTTATCATAATTGAAATTCATGCATAGAGGTATGCATAAAGATGATTATTTTATTGTAAAAGTGTTACTTTTATCATATTGAAATTCATGCATAGGGGTATGCATAAAAGATGATTATTTTATTATAAAAGTGTTACTTTTATCATATTTGAAATTCATGCATAGAGGTATGCATAAAGATGATTATTTTATTGTAAAAGTCTTACTTTTATCATATTTGAAATTCATGCATAGGGGTATGCATAAAAGATGATTATTTTATCATAAAAGTGTTACTTTTATCGTATTTAAAATTCATGCATAGGGGTATGCATAAAAGATGATTATTTTATTATAAAAGTGTTACTTTTATCATATTTGAAATTCATGCATAGAGGTATGCATAAAGATGATTATTTTATTATAAAAGTGTTACTTTTATCATAATTGAAATTCATGCATAGGGGTATGCATAAAAGATGATATTTTATTGTAAAAATGTTACTTTTATCATATTTGGATTTCATGCATAGAGGTATGCATAAAAGATATTTTTATACTAAAAGTGATTTACATCCTAAATGGATTTTATGCATATATTAGATGCATAAGAGAAATTCTTTTATTCTAAAAGTGTAATTCCTACTAAATTGAATTTATGCATAGGAAGATACATAAAAGATTGATTCAAAAGTGTCATTCTCATTTAAAATGAATTTCTGCATAGGAAGATGCATAAAAGATTGATTCAAAAGTGTCATTCTCATTTAAAATTAATTTATGCATAGGAAGATGCATAAAAGATTGATTTTTATTTCGAAAGTGTTATTCTCTTTAAAATGGAATTTATGCATAAATAGATGCGTAAAGAAATCTTATATCAAATATAATAATTCTCTTGTATTCTATAAATAGATATAGGAAGGGATAAGATGTGATAAGAGATGTATGAGATGTGATAAGATGTATATGAGATGAGTTAGGATGTGATACGATGAGTTAGGATGTGATAAGATGTGAGGGGTTTCAATGAGATATAGCCTACACTTTTCTAGCACTTTGCACAAACATGCAAGGTGCTCCTTCATGGAGGAATTGACAGAAAGGTCATCCATGAAGAGCTCAAGGAATTTTTGAAGATATTTCTTAAAATCCAAGATATTTTAATTTTGGATTATCTCTCTAGACATTTTCTCTTTCTAGGCCAAAACAGGGTAAAACAAGATCTTTCTTCTATTTCAAAGAGGAGAATAATTTCAAGAACAGAAGGGGAGGTTCTTACACCTTTACACCTCAAAAGCTAGAGGGAGGAATGTTACATCGCCAAGGCTTTTGTGAGTGTAGTGTAAGCTCATTGGCATTCATCAGTTCACTCGAAGATAATGAGGAGTTCCTACAAAGATTGAGCAATATCAATGTACATATAAAAATGAATCGCCCGATAGTATGTGATGTTTCCCATAAAGCATTGGACTCCTTTGAAGTTTTTACATGTGAGCCGCACTTTGCTATCATCAGTAAAAATTCCCTGCTTGGAGAAAATGTATCCCAGGATCACTCCATGTCGAACCCAAAATTGGCATTTCAGGGGTTTCAATGAGATATGGTATATAGCCTACACTTTTCTAGCACTTTGTGTAAACATGCAAGGTGCTCCTTCATGGAGGAATTGACACAAAGGTCATCCATGAAGACCTCAAGGAATTTTCAAAGATATTCCTTGTAATCCATACACATAAGACATCGGAAGGTTCCGAGGGCATTGGTCAACCCAAAGGGCATGACTCGGTATGCATATGTGCCCCATTCATCAGTGGCAAAGGTTATTTTGTGCTCGTCCTTGGGATCGATCAGCACTTGATTGTACCCAGAGGATCCGTCAAGGAAGCTGTAAGCTTCCTTTCCTACTACTCGTTCTAGCACATGTTCAAAGGTAAGGGATAGTTGTCCCTGATGGTAGTGGCATTGACCTTTTTTAGGTCTATGCACACTCTGACTTTTCCGTTCTTCTTGGGCACTATCACGATAGGTGATACTATGATCGATTTCATATATGAATCTAGCATCAATAAGTGTCTCGATCTCTTCGCAAACCATCTTGGAGTATTTAGGTTTCATTGGATACGCCTATTGTTTGACTGGCCTGGCTCCATTAACCATTGGAGGTACACATTTCATGTCCGTGTTCTTTGAAAGCAAAGAAATCTTAGAATTTTGTTTTAGTAGAGCAATAAGCTCAGTCTCTTCCTTTGTAGAGAGGTCTTCACCAATATACACCGGCCTTGGTGGGTCTTCCCTCGGGCCTGCCAAATTTATCTCCTTGACTTTAGTTGGTTGGACCATCATAAGAGGTCCCTGGTTGCCCACTATCAAACCTTTGAAATGAATCATATTGGGCAAATCAGTTGGCCATCTTGAAGGTCTTGAAATGTTTAGGCACTTGTCTAGTCTCTTTAGCTTTAGCACTTTCTTCATTGACTAGCCTTTTGGCTTCCTTTTCAGCTTGTGCTAGCTTCTTGTTGCGTGCCTTGCACACTGAGCGAAAAAGCTTTTTTGAGTCTTCAGTGGGTTCTACTGGCTTTTTGGGATAGTAGACTGGACCAAAACAGAGCTATTGGAAAAGTCCTTTTGCCACATTTCATTGAATTGGTCATGCACTTTCATAGCTTCAACATACTTCAACTAGTGGGTGTCTGAATCATCTGGGGAGACGTATCGTTTTAGCCTAGGGAATCCCTCATGCCTATGTGTTCTATGGGCGCGTATACCCCCTCATGGCTTTGCTCTAATAACCTGTTCAAGTTCTTGGGTGACAACATTGGGTAGGTATGATGAACTGAGAATGTATAGCGATGTAATATCTTGCCCGTTATGTTGTAGCAAACCTTGTACTAGTGCATTTAGGAAAAATGTCCACGGTAGTAGGATATGCATCCAATTCTCAGAGTCTTCAAGTTTTGTGGTGCACACCCCTCACTCTCCCTTTTATCTCAAGTGTCTTATGGCATGTTTGGCATAGGTGGATTGTAGTGGATTGGGTCGTTGTTGTGAGAGTGGTCTGCCACTCATGGGGTGGACCTTCCACGTTCGTAGATTGATCTTGAATGTTAGATCTTGTCGCCGAATGTATATGTGGTCGGTATTACAAAGAAAAACTCCTTGGAAGGGGTTGGATGGGGCACAACACGTGCAACATCAATTGGGATGCAAGGACGACTACCTTACAGCTGGCCTCTAGCCAAGTTATTGTTCTCATGAGATAGAGATGAAGAGCACGTACACATTGCTCCTCCATGCCAAGAAGTCACCCCTCCACTCCCCATCATCATCCCATCCTCAAATTCCCACAAATCCATCTCACTCAAAGAGGCCGCTCACCCTTCCAAATACACCACTACCTGCTGTCACACCCTCCCCACCACCACACTCAACAATAGCCCAATCCCACATCTCAAAAACTACACAAGGTATTGGGCCACCATAGAAAACTAACCACACTAACACTTATAACCACACCAAAACATGCACATAGGGCATTCTTTCTCCCCATTGGATGCCTAAGAAGCTCCTAACCGCGTAGGGCTATTATGAGGGCACATCTACCTTGTGGATCTCTTGACAATCCAACTGTCATCCTCATACACCGGCACCCCGAGCTCCTTGTAGGCAACCGATTTGCCAACCCCACAAGCCCACATGGTACATGACAAACACCAAGCCAAACGCTCTCCATGGCACACCTATCCTCAATCACACCCTCAGCCATGCCCAAAACCAACCTCTAGGTGGATACCAAAACCTCTACTACAAGCCCAACATTTCTATGAGGGCAATCACCACATTTGGATCCCCAAATCACCATGACACTAACTCGCACCTTGTGTCACTCCATAGTCACCCACCTTTCAATGGAAACCCAAGGTGGCCTTTGCCACAATGACTGCCTAGGAAAAAGGGAAGCAAAAGCTTCAAAAAGACACTCTAACCCCCATTCTGCAGAGTTGATAGCCCTTACTAGTGATGTACCCTTGACGTCGACAACTCCTCCACCCATTATTCTTAGACTGTCTCAGAGTACTCCAAAGAAACCATCAACCTCTCCAGTTTCAGGTACTCCCTTGTCATCAGCCTCCTCTGCACCCCCCACCAAGAATCGGGCTTCCTAACCTTGCCTTACCTAATTGGAACCGACTTCTCACTTTGGCAAATTGGGCACGTAGTCAGTACAAAACCCGCAATGTGGTGCTGGCAACATAGCCCAAGGGTACAAAACCTAACTCAAGGTGCCAAAAAAAAACTGCTAGCTGTACCAAATTTGCATGGCCATACCATTCACATCCCCCTTTGCCACGATCGGGGACCATTTAGAACTTCAATTTTTCCATGACCGTACCAACATCCAATTGAATTGCCACGACTGTCCCATTCAGCATTCAGGATGCCACGGCCATACCAACATTCACTTAAACTTCCACGACTACTCCAATGTTTGCTCAAGTTGCCACAGTCGTACCAACCCCAAACGAAGTGTATGGCCACGTACCATTTCCATTCTAGTGGCCACACCACAACCATTGTATCATTATCTCCAACTGCCACACTCGTTCCATTCAGCTTGGTACGCCCATTCCAACAAATTCCACACTCGTACCAAAAACACATCCAACTGCCATGCATGCTCGTTGGGGATGCCACACACCCATACCATTCAATTTGCCACGGTCGTGTCCTTTGGGAAAACTATATATATGGGCCCCACCCCCTCATTTCCCCACTTTCAGCTTTCAATGTAACAGAACTCTTGCAGATTTTTTCCTCAAAGCTTTCCCTTCTTCCATCCTCTCTCACCCAAGGCAGACACCTCAAATTCCTCCATGGAGGTCCTCCACCACCCTACCCTGAGGAAGAAGCACCCGCGGTGGGAGGAATATGCCCGCCCACACAGCTTTCACATTTGGGGGAGCCACTAATAAATGAAGTAGGTCTGCGGCCATACCATGCACTCCCTAATGAATAACAAACATAAATTAGAGCACAAACTACTTTATTTCACAAGGCCATGCTATAGGGCTATTGTTGTTGACCCTGCAGAGTAGCAGTCATAACCCGCCTCGAGCAACTGGGGCTAGGAGGTCTATCGACAATGGAGCCATGGGAGAGCTAAATCTTTATAATTGCATGTACTTTACCAAAACCTATGACGCCAACCTACACACAGGCGAGGTGCTCGATAATGAGGGGGAGACGTAGAGAATGCACTTGAGTGTGGGCCTCATCCAAGACGCTCTCCAAATCCCTCAACTCGACAGCCTTATGTGCGGCTAAAACCAATGCCCCAAAGTTGACCAAAGGCACTTACAGAGGCCCAACAAACAAAGACGGAGTTGAATGGGCTAACTTTACCCAAGAAGAGATGGTAATGCCAAATCGCTGTTTTAGCACGCTCCGTTTTTCAGCAAAAGATCTCAGACTACACTCACTCAAGGTGAATCATTCTAATTCCTCTTAGTCCAAGGTGTTTTCAAGCATGTTCTACAAGCTGGTGAAGACAGAATTCAATTTCATCAAGTCTACAGTGAGATCCAAGCTCTTCATCAAATCTGCATGTGACTTTGGTAAAACAGAGATTAAGCTTTCAATATTTGGTCAAATCTTATGTTTCTTGGCTTAATCCTCTACTAGACTCATTGCTATTGATGGATTTGAAAGCATTTGAGCTCATTTGAAATCTAAGGCACCAGATCTGGACTCCCCGCAAACTCTGTTTTTTGCACACAAAATAGTGGATTAATTTGCTAATCAGTGATTAATCAGTACTAATCACTGTATTTTGGTACAATTGAGGGTTCAAATTAACCATTAGGTATCTGATACAGATCCCTATAACTTCAAATTGCAATTCAAAGTTGGTTTGGTACTCCAACCATTCCGTACAAATTGGTTACCCTTGATTTAATGTAATTTTTGGAAAAATTGTGTTGATAAATTTGTGATAATCATCATTTTGCATTTAACCCTTGGTTAATGCCTGTAAATCTCACTCAAATTCAAGATTATTCATAGCCAAAGTTGCATTTGGGAATGTGCATAAGAATGAATGCTATATGCATTATGTATTAGGCACATTACATCAGTGTAAATATGGGGATCAGACACTGCCCTTGTCCAGAATAAGGCAAGAGGTAAGACCTCCCGCATAGATTTGGGTTTGCATTGCATAATGACACAAGATAAACAGAAAAAGCCCAAAAGAACTATCAACAAAATGTTTAAACATGTTGCTCACATGGAGCAAAAAGACTTGACGGACAAGCTCATGGCCCCAGCCCATGAAAGAAAGAAGAAGAACATCTCTTTCCAAGAAGAAGATCCACACCAAGAAGATCTAGAGGAAGCATTGAAGGAAGACATGGACGCGAGAAGAGAAGCTGCCACAAGAAGACTGAAAGAAGAGACGGACGCGTGGAGAAATGCTGCCACGACAAGAAGACTAAAGAAAAGAGAATATGTGAGGCTCCAAAGAGAGAGGAGCCATGTGAAAACCTCAGAGAGAGAGAGAGAGAGAGAGAGAGAGAGAGAGAGAGAGAGAGAGAGAGAGAGAGACCCCACAACCCAATGTAACCTGCCCCAACAAAGTAAAACCATCTCTAAGCCACCGATGATGTAGGCCACGTGGTAGATGTATGTGTGAGCACTTTAGTCAAGGTCGCGGGCAACTATAGTAACCTTGGACACATAGAGAGAGAGTGTGTCAAGGACTATGAGTTTAGGGACTCGAGGCACTGGTCGCAGGCTATCAAGTAAGAGAGAAACTTGGTATAGGGTCTAGGTGTACTAAGATAACTTGAGGGGAGGTGTATACACTAGTCGCAGGCTATCAAGTAAGGGGAGGCAAACTTGGTATAGGGTCTAGGTGTACTAGGAATATTCACTTGAGGGGAGGTGTTGAAATATACAAGTGAATAGGGTGTGTGCGAGAACAAGCCCTTGGTTAGAGGCTATAAAAGAGAATGAGTAAATGTAAAAGAACCTGTGAAAAGGTGAGAAGAATCTACTGGGAGAGAATAAAGGGTAGCATGAGAAGATTTAGGAAGTGTGGAGATATTCTGGGAGATATTCTGGGAAAAGTGAAGAGGTGGAGAGAATCAGGGAAAAGAGGTGGAGTGAATCATGGAGAAATTAGTGGGATTAGATGCTTGGATGTAAGCTCTATAAATTGAGGCATTGCCCTAATGAGAATTTGCTGATCTATTTGTTAATTATCCACTAATTATGTCTTAATTATTTACTAATCACTTTGTTAATGATGTTGATTCTAGTGTTTGATCCACCATAGCTCATCACAATACTCTAATTTCAACAACAACAACCACACTCCTAACCAAAGTCCTCTACCATGCTGCCAGGGTGGGAGGAGCTTCCTAGGGCCATCCAGCTCTTAGTGGGGCCATACGCCATATCCATTTCCATGCCTCCATCTCCATCCTCTCCCCAACCACCACCACAAAAGCGCCATCAACCAGAACCCAAGGGCAAGGAGCCCGTTCCCCCACCACCCCAACCAAGGCCCTACACCAAAGAAGCAGGAAGCTGAAGACGCAAGGCTGCTGAGGAGGAGAGGGCAAAACATGCCTTCTTTTATGAGAATCTTTTTGAAATGCCACCCTCGATCAGCTCTGCCAATTGTCCTCCTCACTACATAGAAGTAGGCCCCTCCTCTCTCACTCTTCTCATTTCAACATGCTGGAGACCCTTGGCTGGGCAAGAATATGTAACTTCAGGTCAAGTCAAGCCTATGCTAAGAGTGTACATGTGGCACATGGAGAAGTCCCGAACTTTGCCCTCGGCTTTTCTCACATGGCACGTGAGCTCATCACACAAATGACAGATTGTATTTACCGCTAGCAAGAGGTGGTAGCCATGGCCCAATGAGAAATGTTACTAGGGCAAAAGCTGAGGAGAGGTAGACCGCCAAAGATCTATACACCATAGTTAATCTCAACAACCTCCAACTACAGAACATGATGAATTGAGAAGGAGCAACAGCTCGTGCAGGCTATCTCCACCATCAGAGAGCTCCAGCACTAGCTTCAGCACACATAGGAACTTGTACAAAGGGCCCACCATGACCTCTCCTTAGCCCAATTTGTCACCCACAAATCCCAACATCGAGCTACTACCGTGTAGAGGAGGCCCTTAGAAAGACACAACTCGATTTCCAATGCTACCAATCTCGGAGGAGACACTTTGTGAGAAGGAGGCCAAGCTGGACATAGCCAAGGCATGAGTAGCACAGCCCCCACCGACACCATCTGCTCCCTCCTCCAATGCCACAAAAAGGAAGGTGGATGCTCTCATGGACACAACAGCAGAGCTACCCCTCCTCACCCTCCCCCTACATAACCCCTTCCCGCTCCTCCACCTCCACTACTAGAGTGTATGCCTTAACTTTCTCCAGCATAACTTTTTTCTACTCGAGGCCCTCTCCCACACAACCTACAATTATATCCTCACCAAGCTCCCCCTCTCCAACATTGCCCTCCTTTCTCTCTTCTTCTTCCAAGGGCTCATTCCCTTTACCCACCCCCAAATCTTCTATGACCTCCCTACCCACCCTCTCCAAGCAACCTTCATCAGCTATACTAGCGCCACCTACTCTGCTTCGGTTAGCCAACCGAAATAGTTGATCACATCAATCTCTTGGCCCTGGACAACTTATGTCCATAGCCTTACTCCTCTCAAAGGACCGCAAATGCTCTTCAACATCTCCACCATAGGGGCTGGAATGCTGCCTACCGCTCCCTCCGTACTCTACAACTGGCATACTCATCCTTTACCAAAGGTGCCATGTACAGATGGAGGTAATGGAAGCCATGGAAATCATTGAGTTTGATGACTCGCACATGGCCTTCCCAATGGAATTTACACCTGAGGAAGCCACAGATTGCATGGACATCGATGTCTTGCATCTGTATATCGAGGCAAAGCATCTCACCTGGCGGTGAGAGCATCCCCCCTGACATCGAGGAGGCTACCATCAGCCACCCGCCACACTGCTTGTCCCATAACTTTCAATCTCATGGGGGAGCAACCGGCCTTGAGGTGCCCCTTCTTACTGAAGCCATTCATTTGGGAAACCTACTGCAAGGCGCTACACCCCCTTCTTACTGAAGCCATTCATTTGGGAAACCTACTGCAAGGCGCTACACCCCCCTTTGCATCGACCCGGATTACTCACCGATCCAAAGAAGGTGGGATTGAAACCTCTTCCATGAGGAGAAACAAAAGAACCTAAAGCTACAATTCAACTTCCCATGGTTTTCTCCTCCAATGCCCCAGCAACCCTGCACCGAAGAAATCATGATCAAGCGCTTCCACGACTATGAAGATATGATCAAGTCCCATACTAAGCCATGATAGCAATGATCAGATTCTTCAACTTGATCATCACGCTACTGGGAGACATTCCCTAATTGGGACCACTACCACGAAGGCACGCAAGTCTTGGCCAACAAAGGGCCGACACTCAAGCAAATTTTTGGCTACTACGAGCACATCATGTGGATGCCTGCTTGGTGCCTCCAGATGTTCAAAGACATGATGGAGACTACATTTTGGACATGCTATCAAGTCTTCCATCTAGCACCCCCTACTCCTACCTTGCGTCGTGACTTTATCCACACCTATTCGATCTACTACTACTAGATCCAACCAACTCCGAGGACGGGACCTGAATTAGGGAGGGGGTATGTTAACCACTCTGGTTAACATTACTTTTCAAGCGTGGCTACGTTCACTATAACTTATCTTTTCTAACCATGCAAAGAACTTAATGATAAAAGAGACATGGGATGACCGAGCTTACAGCTTGTGTAATATCGGTCGTAGTAGGAAAGAGTTGTACATAGAGCTAGGAATACTAGTTTTGGGCCCCCAATTGTAAATGGGCAGCCGGCCATTGTAAACTAAAAGCTCTTGTATATAAGACATTTTATGAAATACGAAAAGGAAAAATCCTATTAGTCTCATTTGATTTTTTCCTCTCTTCCTCCCTCTCACTCTCATGAGCTTGTGGATGCATGCTTGCTTTGTTGTTGCTTGCATGCGTGATTGTTGTGGCGTATGCTTATAATAAGGATGGTGATGCTCTAGCCTCTCCTCTCCCCTCTCTTTGATATCTACCAAGGTCCCTTTTGCATGCATGTGGCATGGAGTGAAGGTTGAGCTTTCCATAACTCCCTCCTTCTTGCTCTCCACCTAGCTCTTGAATCTCCACTTGGGTAACACAGGTGGAGGCGGAGTGAGCCCCTAGCATCTTCACATCGAGTTAACCCTCTCATTAGGGTTGGGTAAGTGCACATCTCCAAACTCAACCCTTGCATGTTTTTTCTCTTCTTCTTCTTCTTCTTCTTCTTCTTCTTCTTCTTCTTCTTCTTCTTCTCTCTCTCTCTCTCTCTCTCTCTCTCTCTCTCTCTCTCTCTCTCTCTCTCTCTCTAAGAACCCTGTCCCCACCGTGCACCCTGTCCCCACCGCGCAACGGATTCGGGGTGCTAGCAGCGAAAGTAGCACCTATTTTCCTCATCGAGAGGCACAGCCGTTGATCCTTTTTCCATAGAACAATTTTTGTCCGAGATTTACTTTATCTATCGAACTAAACAGAAATTGAGTCTCGATTTACGGATCCATCAGTCCAGCCTAACCCCATCCATCCCCCATGGGTTAGCCAACCGCCCACCAACCACTGTAGTGAAGGAATCCAATTAGGAATTTGGTTAGGTTTTGTCTTGGGTACCAAGGAAAAGAGTTCCCGGTCCCCCTAGCCGGACGTTCATGTAAACATAAAACTAGTCACACCACTTACACACCCCAATATCAAATTGCCTTTTTCTTCGCAGCATCAGCTAACTTTAAAACAAGCCTTTAATGAAACCATTATGTCATTGATCACTATCCTCAAAATCTCTAGTTGTATCCATATTTCTAATCATTCATTCATTGGTGTACTTATGGCATCATTGGCCAGAACGCTCTCACCACCTGTTCACTCTCAGGGGCCTTTTTAATAGTTCCTAGCTCATGGGAACCGGCAATATATTCACATAACAAAATGGAATCTCCGTGGAAGATCAGCAAGATCAACCAACAGATCCATATAAAAGAGCCATGGACTCATCCATTGAGGACCAGCAAGGTCAATCAACCAGATCCATGCCCGGTTTCAGAAAACAACTCTTACTCCTTATTCCAATATCTTCCACGACGCACGTGTAGGTATCTTCGACGACCTAGAGCCCGAGCACCGTATGGTCTAGGATCCTTCGTAGGTCACCTAACGCTTCACTCATAGGCCGCTTCCTTGGTCCATCATCCACCGTACTGGAAGCTCACCATTTAAATCGAACTGAGGCTGGTCAAGACCTCGGCCGACCTTGCTACACAAGATGTCCTCCATTGACTCTCCGTCAGCTGTTGCAACTTTATCAGGTAGGTCTCTACGACCACATACTCAAGACAGTCAAAATGCTTCCCCAGCATCTTTGACATAAAACAGTCATTTGCAAACAGTTTATAAATACAGTTTCTATATTGAACTCTCGTCATTCCACATTATTACATATCAATCCATATTACTTAATCCAATTCCAATTCATATGTGTATCCATTCTTGACCAGATACATCATTTTCCATCCCATCACATTGGATTCATTCACTTCACATAACATCCATTCCTATCTTTCTTAATTTACATTACGTCTCATCACATCCATTTCTCATTATATCTCATTCGTTCAGATCTTATATTATTCATTCACATTCTGATGATTCACATGACATCTCATCTCATCCATTCGCTCATATCGACTTCATATCCATTCACATTCATATTTGCATTCATTATTCCACACACACGTCCACATTCGTACATCCACATTCACATCTACATTTATACATCCATTTTCACATCCACATCCAAATCCACATTCATACATCCACATCCACATCTACATTCATACATCCACATCCACATCTACATTCATACATTCACATTCACATTCACATCTATACATAAAATAATAATCTTTTATGCGTACCTCTATGCATGAAATTCAATTATGATAAAAGTAACACTTTTACAATAAAATAATAATCTTTTACGCATACCTCTATGCATGAAAATCAATTATGATAAAAGTAACACTTTTATAATAAAATAATAATCTTTTATGCATGCATACCTCTATGCATGAAAATCAAATATGATAAAAGTAACACTTTTATATTAAAATAATAATCTTTTATGCATACCTCTATGCATGAAAATCAAATATGATAAAAGTAACACTTTTATAATAAAATAATAATCTTTTATTATGCATACCTCTATGCATGAAATTCAATTATGATAAAAGTAACACTTTTATGATAAAATAATAATCTTTTATGCATACCTTTATGCATGAAAATCAAATATGATAAAAGTAACACTTTTATGATAAAATAATAATCTTTTATGCATACCTCTATGCATGAAAATCAAATATGATAAAAGTAACACTTTTATAATAAAATAATAATCTTTTATACATACCTCTATGATTGAAATTCAATTATGATAAAAGTAACACTTTTATAATAAAAACATAATCTTTTATGCCTAAAAATTCATTTTGATGAAAGTAACACTTTCATAATAAAAGAAAATTATTCCTTTATGCATAAAAATCTATTTTGATGAAAGTAACACTTTCATGATTAAAGAAAATTATTCCTTTATGCATAAGAATAATAATAATCAATATGCATCTTCTATGCATGAAAATGACACTTTTAGAGTATAGAATTGATAGGAATTACTCTTTTAGCATAATAAAAGATAATTCTTATTTCCAAAAAATTTGCCATAACCTCCTTTGTATGGCTGACCATTTTTTAATTTTTTCTACTTAATTTTATCTTAAAAATTAACTCTAATTGATTTAAAGTAATCTATACTAATCAAAATTCACTTATAAAAGAGAAAACATTATAAAAAGTTTAATTCCAACAATTTTCACTTAACTAGGATAAAGAAGGGTTGATTCTAAGAAGAGAGAGGGGAAAAGCCTTTCAATCAAGGCATAACATCCATTTATCACTTCAAACAATCATAAACATTAGAAAAACATAAAATCAATAAAGAAAAAAACAAGAATCTCTACTTACATAATTTCTTGGAGCTTTCCTTTGGCTTGATGGTTTGAGGGTTCAACTCTTGTTTGTAACAAGAGTGGCCACCAATCTTTGGAAGAGGAAAATGTCAAAAACTAGTGAATTATTAATAAATTCACAGTTCTTGGCTTGGGAGGAGCAGAGTAACAGTGCATAAAACACTATTAAGTTTCAACAAAGGGGAGGACTTCTATTTATAGGAAAAAGTTAGCCTCTAACCAAGACAACTAATTCTAGAATTTTTCAGATCAGTTTGGTCAATTTTTGACCATTTTTAGGTCAGTTTTGGTCACTTTTTGGATCTAGTTGAAACAGGAGAGAGGAGAGATAAAAATATCTCATTATTTGCGAGTTTAAAACTCATTCAAGCATGTGAAATAGGTGCCCTCTTCATGAGGGGAATTCCCCCATGTAGAGGTATCAAAAATGCATCATTTCACCTAAATATTTCTCTTTTTTAACTATTAACCTTGTCCTTAGTCAACTATTAACCTTGTCCTTAGTCAACTCTTCATCTTATGTGAGTATTTACTCATTTTTGGGGGATTTTCCTTTTATTTCTTCATTTTTCTCCTCCCTATATTTGGATGAATCTTATTGGTCCATAGGAACCTTAATTTAAAATTTCAAAAAAATCTTCACCCCCAAGATAATGCCTCTTGAACAGATTATACTTAATTTCTAATGCACCTTCTAAAAATCTTTTTGAACTTTTGTTTCAGGGGAACTTATTTTAATAAGATGAGGTATTTTTCTATCCAAAAATATTTAAAATCTGAATATTATCTCTCTAGAATATTTTCTCTCTCTAGGCCAAAACAGGTAGAAACAAGATCTTTTATATTTCTGAAGAGGGGAATGAATTACAAGGGAAGATACTGGACATCATGAGGGCTGGGGGGAGGAATCTTACATTGTACCCCACTTAAAAAATGCGAGATGTCCTCATCTCGCAGGTGGAGTATGATCTTTTTCATCATCTTCTTCTTCTTCAATTATTTCCAACGTTACACCTTTGGAAGTGGATGGCCGATTTGGGAACAACTCTCTTTGACTTCCCCTATTCTGAGGTGGAGGTCCTGCATTACTTTGGGTTGAAACTGCAAGTTGGATAGAGGGTCTACCTCTGGGACTTCCCTGATTTTGGCGGATAGAACCGTGATTACTTTGGACGGAAGGGGCTGGAGTCTGGAATCTTGATCCCTGATTTTCCTACCCTAAAAACCTTGATCCAAAAGGAGTTGGGCAATCCATACTGCGATGTCCAATTCCTTGATAGTTATAGCATTTCACTCTCTTGTTCAAGGGTGGAACTTCTGAAGTTGAAATCTAGGGAATTGAGTTTCGAAAAAAGGACATTTCTTCCATTCCAGAACTTCCCATATCCTGGGTTTGACCCTGATATCTCTTAGGTGGAGGAAGGTTGGAATCACCTTCTGGGAATAAAAACCTTTTGAAAGGTGATGGTGCTGGCTTTGGCGAGACTTTGACATCAAAGGCTTTGGCGAAATCCTTTGCCATCCGAACTGCTTCGGCCATGGAAATAGGTTTGGCATTCTTGACTAAAGTATCTAATGGCTCGCCCGATTGAACCTGGCCATCAGCTGCTCTTCATCCAATTGAGGGGAATATTTAAGAAGTGCAAAAGCCTGATGGTACTCTTCAATTTTTTGGGTTTCCTGCTTTAGTTCCAAGAACTCATTCATCTTAGTTTCAAGAAAGCCTGGGGGACAAAACCTCTTTCTGAGGTAAGCCTTGAGATCGGTCCAGGTTTGGGTATTTCGGTCGAGACGGTTTCTCTCACAGTGGTTTCTCCATGCCACTCTAGCTGTCTCCACTATCTTCAGCCTTGCAAGAGCCATTTTGCTCTTCTCATTATACCCGATGACATCGAAGTATTCTTCCATTGATTCGATCCACTTCTCCACAGTCTTGCCCAAGTTTTCCCCTTCACCTTTGAAAGGTCCAGGCTGCAAACTATGAAGAGTTTTATGAACATCCGGGTCGAGCTCTTCTTCATCGAGTTGGGGGTTAACATTTCTACCACGATGACCTCGATCCATGTTCCTATCAATACGAAAATTCTTATTAAGCCTCTTTATTTATGATTCAATCCGAATTTTGATTCAACTAATTCCAGGGTTCTCTAAATAGGTCGGCTCCCCACAGAATCAAGGGATAAAGATACTCATATAGAACGCATTATCAGTTAATAATTCATTCAGAATATCTCATTCATATCTTTAACACAGTAATGGTCCATTAGACTAAATTTTTCCATCTGAACAGTCCTCCATGGGGATTTCAATTTCTCAGATTTTTATCATTCCTTAACTTGATCCACTGATCAAAAGTTAACAGTAGTAATCTGGCAGCACAATCCACTAATCTGATAGTGATTGGCTGAAGTCATTAACTTCATTCTAGCTACGAACATTATCACAAGGACTCGTCCCATTCATCCTCATTGCGGTTTCGCTCAGCTTATTACATTTCAACCAATTTTCAGGGATCATCATTTTTCAATTAGAATTCAAATCAACTCATTAGTTCTCAACCAGAATTTAAAAATCATATCAACCACATTCGAATTCATCAATTGGATAGCATTAATGCTTATAATTTCAAGTCTTAGATTTACTCGTATATACAGCCAGTAAAGAGCTACAATTATACCCTCGGTATATACGAGTAAATATAGCCAGTAAAGAGCTGCAGTTATACCCTCAGTATATACGAGTAGTCACGGTCCTTGGAATTATAAGGTGAATACTATCATGTCTAGGACTCAAGCAAGTCAGCGATTCCATACAATTGTAGTACTTCCACCCGAAGACCGAATTACCAAATTACGAATTTCAGTTTGAGTATCAAATTGTATGAATTTTTTTTTATCACACAATTACAACCTTTTTGTGCTTCTTGATAAATTTTTGACATATTTGGCTTCTCAGTTGATCCTTATTAGCCAAATAGCTCTGATACCAACTGTAAGATCCATGTCCCCACCGCGCAATGGATTTGGGATGCTAGCAGCAGAAGTAGCACATCTTGCGTGGGGCAGGGTCCCACACTCGGGGCCTCGCGCCACGGATATCCGGACAGGTGACTAATTCCTCAATTCTTCCAAACCGAACTCGGAAAAACTTCTCTTGCCCGGAAAGCACGGGCGATTCCACCAGGATAGCATTTCCCTAACGTAGTCAAAAGCCTTACTTAACTGAACTGATCTGACCGAACTCGTAAGTTCCATAGTCAGATTCAAGGGATAGATTGCACTTGGATCATAGAGACCAATGCTTTTTTCCTCATCTCGAGAGGCACAGCCGTTGATCCTTTTTCCATAGAACATTTTTGTTCGAGATTTACTTCATCTATCGAACTAAACAGAAATTGAGTCTCGATTTACAGATCCATCAGTCCAGCCTAACCCCATCCGTCTCTTGGGTTAGCCAACCGCCCACCAACCATTGTAGTGATGGAATCCAATTAGGAATTTGGTTAGGTTTTGTCCCGGGTACCAAGGAAAAGAGTTCCCGGGCCCCCTAGCCGGACGTTCATGCAAACATAAAACTAGTCACACCACTTACACACCCAATATCAAATTGCCTTTTTCTTCGCATCAGCTAACTTTAAAACAATCCTTTAATGAAACCATTATGTCATTGATCACTATCCTCAAAATCTCTGGTTGTATCCATATTTCTAATCATTCATTCATCGGTGTACTTATGGCATCATTGGCAACCAAAACGCTCACCACCTGTTCACTCAGGGGCCTTTTCGATAGTTCCTAGCTCATGGTAACCGGTAATATATTCACATAACAAAATGGAATCTCCGTGGAAGATCAGCAAGATCAACCAACAGATCCATATAAAAAAGCCATGGACTCATTCATTGAGGACCAGCACGGTCAATCAACCAGATCCATGCCCGGTTTCAGAAAACAACTCTTACTCCTTATTCCAATATCTTCCACGATGCACGTGTGGGTATCTTCGGTGACCCAGAGCCCGAGCATCGTATGGTCAGCACCCTCTAGGATCCTTCGTAGGTCACCTAGCGCTTCACTCATAGGTCGCTTCCTTGGTCCCTCATCCACCGTACCGGAAGCTCACCATTTAAATCAAACCGAGGCTGGTCAAGACGGCCGACCATGCTACGCGAGACATCCTCCATTGACTCTCCGTCAGCTGTTGCAACTTTATCAGGCAGGTCTCTACGACCACATACTCAAGACATTCAAAATGCTTCCCCAGCATCTTTGACATAAAACAGTCATTTGTAACAAACAATTTACAACAAATACAGTTTCTATATTGAACTCTCGTCATTCCACATTATTCCATATCAATCCATATTACTTAATCCAATTCCAATTCATATGTGTATCCATTCTTGACCAGATACATCATTTTCCATCCCATCACATCAGATTCATTCAGATCTTATATTATTCATTCACATTCTGATGATTCACATGACATCTCATCTCATCCATTCGCTCATATCGACTTCATATCCATTCACATTCATATTTGCATTCATTAATCCACACACACACATCCACATTCACATCTACATTTATACATTTATTTTCACATCCACATCCAAATCCACATTCATACATCCACATCCACATCTACATTCATACATCCACATTCACATTCACATCCATACATCCATATCCACATTCCACATCCTCATTCACATTCACATACATCCACATCCACATTCCATATCTACATCCATATCCCCATTCACACATCCACATTCATATTCACATATATCCACATTCACATTCCATATCTACATCCATATCCCCATTCACACATCCACATTCACATTCACATTCACATCCAGACATCCATATCTACATTCCACATCCTTATTCACATTTACATACATATAACTATATCTATTCTTTCACATGCATACATCTCCATCTATTCCTCGTTCATTTTCATCTAATTGATTCGTTTCACATCCTCATATCTATTTATAGAATACAAGAGAATTCTTATTTTCGATATAAGATTTCTTTACGCATTTATTTATGCATAAATTCCATTTTAAGGAGACTAACACTTTCGAAATAAAAATCAATCTTTTATGCATCTTCCTATGCATAAATTCATTTTAAATGAGAATGACACTTTTGAATAGAAAATCAAATCTTTAATGCATTTTCCTATGCATAAAATCAAAATTGACGAAAATAACTCTTTTGAACTAAAAATAGATTTCTTTATGCATCTTTCCATGCATAAATCCAATTTAGTAGGAATTACACTTTTAGAATAAAAGAATTTTTCTTATGCATCCTATTTATGCATAAAATCATTTATGATGAAAATCACTCTTTTAATATAAAAAATATATCTTTTATGCATATGCTTATGCATACAATCATTTATGATGAAAATCACTCTTTTAATATAAAAGAATTTCTTTTATGCATCTAATTTATGCATAAAATCATTCTAAAAAAATAACACTTTTATAAAAAAATAATCTTTTAGACATACTTCTATGCATGAAAATCAAATATGATAAAAGTAACACTTTAATAATAAAATAATAATCTTTTATTCATACCTTTATGCATGAAAATCAAATATGATAAAAATAACACTTTTTCAATAAAATAATAATCTTTTATGCATACCTCTATGCATGAAAATCAAATATGATAAAAATAACACTTTTTTAATAAAATAATAATCTTTTATGCATACCTCTATGCATGAAAACCAAATATGATAAAAATAACACTTTTTCAATAAAATAATAATCTTTTATGCATACCTCTATGCATGAAAATCAAATATGATAAAAGTAACACTTTTATAATAAAATAATAATCTTTTATGCATACCTCTATGCATGAAAATCAAATATGATAAAAGTAACATTTTTATAATAAAATAATAATCTTTTATGCATACCTCTATGCATAAAAATCAAATATGATAAAAGTAACACTTTTATAATAAAATAATAATCTTTTATGCATACCTCTATGCATGAAATTCACTTATGATAAAAGTAACACTTTTATAATAAAATAATAATCTTTTATGCATACCTCTATGCATGAAATTCAATTATGATAAAAGTAACACTTTTATAATAAAATAATAATCTTTTATGCATACCTCTATGCATGAAAATCAAATATGATAAAAGTAACACTTTTATAATAAAATAATAATCTTTTATGCATACCTCTATGCATGAAATTCAATTATGATAAAAGTAACACTTTTATAATAAAAACATAATCTTTTATGTCTAAAAATCCATTTTGATGAAAGTAACACTTTCATAATAAAAGAAAATTATTCCTTTATGCATAAAAATCTATTTTGATGAAAGTAACACTTTCATAATAAAAGAAATTTATTCCTTTATGCATAAGAATAATAATAATTAATATGCATCTTCTATGCATGAAAATGACACTTTTAGAGCATAGAATTGATAGGAATTACTCTTTTAGCATAATAAAAGATAATTCTTATTTCTAAAAATTTTACCGTAACCTCCTTTGTATGGCTGACCATTTTTTAATTTTTTCTACTTAATTTTATCTTAAAAATTAACTCTAATTGATTTAAAGTAATCTATACTAATCAAAATTCACTTAAACAAGAAAACATTATAAAAAGTTTAATTCCAATAATTTTCACTTAACTAGGATAAAGAAGGGTTGATTCTAAGAAGAGAGAGGGGAAAAGCCTTTCGATCAAGGCATAACATCCATTTATCACTTCAAACAATCATAAACATTAGAAAAACATAAAATCAATAAAGAAAAATACAAGAATCTCTACTTACATAATTTCTTGGAGCTTTCCTTTGGCTTGATGGTTTGAGGGTTCAACTCTTGTTTGTAACAAGAGTGGCCACCAATCTTTGGAAGAGGAAAATGTCAAAAACTAGTGAATTATTAATAAATTCACAGTTCTTGGCTTGGGAGGAGCAGAGTAACAGTGCATAAAACACTATTAAGTTTCAACAAAGGGGAGGGCTTCTATTTATAGTAAAAAGTGAGCCTCTAATCAAGCCACCTGATTCTAGAATTTTCCAGATCAGTTTGGTCAATTTTTGACCATTTTTGGATCAATTTTGGTCACTTTTTGGATCTAGTTGAAATAGAAGAGAGGAGAGATAAAAATATCTCATTATTTAGGAGTTTAACACTCATTCAAGAATGTGAAATAGGTGCCCTATTCATGAGGGGAATTCCCCCATGCAGAGGTGTCAAAAATGCATCATTTCACCTAAATATCTGTCATGAGAATATATTTTAAGTCCTCTAGAAAAATATTATTTATCCCCTAATACGTGCGGTATATGACGTATGTTTGAGGCCACCTATGATTATTTCAGTTAGGTTTGTATGGCAGGGTGATTCCTGGGATACTTACGCCTGGTAGTCATGAGTTGGTGATGATTTGTGCCTGTTTAATATTTGTGGGATTAATTTAATACTTAATTGAGCTTATATTTTCAGGTGATGAAGACTATGGGAATTGAAGAGTTTACTTTGGAAGAAATGTCTTGGTTCATCACATTTCATTTTTGGCAAGCATAGTAGCTTGTAACCTTAGCAAATGATTTTTCCATTTTGAACTTTAGGAAAGATACATTTATTTATGTGGAATTTATTAAAGCCTATGGCTTTACCCTAGTCCCAATATTTGACACTCTATTTTTGTAAAAGAAGAGTGCCGTGCTCTCTAAAAAGCACATCTTGTATATTTTGGGGGCTATGGCCTAATTTTGGTGAAAAAAAAAGCTAATAAAGAAATACTCTTGTGTGGGGAGAGGCCACGCACAAGAGGGGGGAAGATTGCACCCAATATGGTCTATTGAGCTAAGTATTTTAATTTTGTTTAAGTGTTTAAATTTCAATTGATTTGATTTAGTTGAAGCTTACAAGCAATGGTTTCTATGGTTGAATTAATTCTTGTGAATTCTCTACTCTTCCACAATCAATTCCTAGAATAAGATTCCGGTTGCAGTGGTATCAGAGCTTGGGCTAGGAGATTTGTGGAGAAGGTAGGAAAGGGCTTCAACTTCTCAAAAACAAGAAAGTACAGGAATTTATCCAATGGACAGAAGGGTGTTTTGTAGGTCTTTACCCAAAGGTCAAAGATTCAAAACTAGATCTACTCTCAAACGCATTCACCACCCTGCAAAACCATCCCTCTCTATCAAAAAGTGGTTTTTCCTAATACTCAGTGAAATCAAAATCTGACCGTATGGATGAAATCCTCATAGCCAAAAAGCTCACGGGTTTCTCTCAGAAATCAGAAAGCTTCAAGCATGAGTAAATCCATAATGGACGGAGGAGGTAAATCAGTGTAAAATCCATTCAAAAAAAATTTATTACAAAAGCCATGAGGAAAATCAACAGCCTGCCGGTGCAAATAGGCGTGTGGAGAAGATAAAAAAAGCATAAGCTTAATTAGTATAAGCTTAATCACTTGGTTAATCAAGTTTACTTTTCCCAATCCCCATACAAGTCACATCACCTTTTTAGCCTTTACTTCTCCTATTTTCAAATTTGAAGAGAAATTCAAAGGTTTCCAATTCTGAAAATTTTTGGGTGCAGAAAAGTGATTTACAGGTTTTAAAAGGCTTGAAAATTGCCTAGAAAAGGCCAGAAAATTCCGAAATCGCTTCTAAAAAATTCTGAAAAATTTTAGAAAATATGACAGAGATTGGGGAGGATTTATAGGATTGTTTCAGCAGGTTTCAAAGTGCAAAAAATTTATTTCATCAACAATTCGACTAGCCCAAAACTCTTGAATCACACAGAATTGTTCGGGATTTGTTTGAGGTGACGAGAATTCAATTCAGCCATTGAACGTCTTTGTTCAGCTTCAACCAAGATCAAATTGCGGGAGAAAAACAAGATAAGTACTGATTTTTGCTTTATTTATTTACATCAAATAAAGTAAAATTTTATTTATCTACATCATTTGCACAAGCACTATGGCAGATTTTCCTATCTCGCCATCAATTCAAGAGCAACTCCTTTCTTTACAACATCAAATTGTAGAAGAAAGAGAGAAGCGTATTGAATTGGAAAGATAGCTCACGAGTCGTAGACGCAAGCGTGACTCTTTGCTATCTTTTGATGACGAAGATGACACTATTCAAAGGGCTGTAAATGCTACATTGCAAGCACAAAGGTCACAAAAAGAATCCAAGATTAGTCGGAAAGCTTTCACATTTCAAAATTATGATGGAAAGAAGGATGCTAGGGTCATTTTAGCTTGGCTTAGTCAACTAGATGACTATTTTTTTGGAGAAAACTTTTCAGAGAGTGATAAGATTAAATGTGCAGTCACAATCATTTGGTAGACAGTGCAGCTTTATGGTGGAGTGTAGTAAAGCAAGGTCGTGACAAGCCAGATTCTTGGAAAAGATTTCAACGACTGGTTAAAAAGCACTTTTTACCCTCACAATTCAAGTCCAAAGTTAGGCACCAATGGGACACTTTACATCAATTGGAAAAGGAAACTATGTCACAGTATGTAGAAAAGTTCTGGAATACTTTATTACAGGTGCAGGTTGTGGATAGAGTCAGCGAGAAAGACCAAAAAAGGAAATTCATATCGGGCCTTAGATCTACCATTAGGGCCGATGTGAATATGTTTCGACCTCATTCACTATCTTCTGCAATATCTTTGGCAACTAATTCAGAATGTAAAAATGGTTTTCCTAAAGAGATTAAAGCACATGAGGGTACTTCTTCTAAACCATTTACTAAATCTTTTTATGCTTCAAAGAAGATGTATAAACCAGGTTATGACAAAGGCAAGGACGAGGCTAAAGGCAACATGAGTACCAATAAGAAAGTCAATGGTGGCAAACCGAAGACATCTCCTATCAAATGTTTCAAGTGCCACAAAGAAGGTCACATAGCACCGAATTGTCCGGAGCGTACCAAGAATTCGACACCAGCAGCAGCAGCAGCTCGAGTCAATATGATTGAAGAAGACGACACCAGCAGCAGCTCGAGTCAATATGATTGAAGAAGACGACAATGAAGAAGAATCATTCAAGCAAGAGGGTAATTCCGATCCAGATTACTCAGAACAAGAAGGTAAACCTCATGTTCATTCTTTGCTTAAAATAAAAGGAACAATAAATGGACATGAAGTTCTTATTTTGCATGATGATGGTAGTACACATGATTTCATTTCTGAAAAGGTACTTAGAGCACTAAATCTTCATTCTTTACCTACGCACTATAAAGTCAAAGTAGCATTTATTGGAACAAAGTATAATTGCATGCAAGAGGTGAAAGATTTGGATTTACGCATCAAACCTTTAACAGAAAAGAGGGATTTCTTAGTTGCACCTTTACAAGGGGTAGATATAATTTTGGGTATGCCTTGGAGACACAAATACAATCCTATTATAGACTATGACACTCATAGCGTTTCTCTAAGGAAGGACAATGAAAATATTATCCTCCAGTGTCAAGTCAAAGGAGAAATGAGTCCTTTGTTGAGTCACACTCAAGCAAAGAGAGCTCTAAGAAAAAGAGACAAGACTTATATGGTATGGGTTAACCAGCTTGATGCTGAGTGTGACACATCCAAAAGTCCAAAGTTTGATCTTTTTATCTCCAAATTTAGTGACTGTTTCATGGAAGATCTGCCTCCAGGATTACCTAAGTCTAGGCCTGAGGATCATAGTATTGACTTATTGCCTGGAAATTCTCCGCCTTGTAAAGCTCCCTATAAAGTCAACAATTTAGAGCAAAAAGAAATCCAAAGCCAAATAGAAGACTTGCTAGAGAGAGGCCTTATTCGACCTAGTAGTTCACCTTTTGGAGCTCCAGTACTTCTTGTTAAGAAGAAGAACGGAACTTACCGAATGTGTGTAGACTATCGTGCATTGAATAAGATTACTGTCAAGAACAGATATCCTATTCCTAGGGTAGATGATCTTCTTGACAAGCTTAGAGGATCAAAGGTCTTTAGCAAGATTGACCTAAAGTCTGGGTATTATCAAGTTCGTATGACTCAATCTGACATTTTTAAGACAGCTTTTAGAACCCAAACTGGTTATTATGAGTTTTTGGTTATGCCATTTGGTTTGACCAATGCTCCAGCTACTTTCAGCCGTATGATGAATCGATATTCCTTAAGTTTCAAAGTTTTGTTATAGTGTTCTTTGATGACATTCTTGTTTTCAGCAAGGATCGACAAGAGCATGAACAACACTTGGAACAAGTGTTCAATCTTTTGAGAGAAAATGAATTGTATGTCAATCCTGAAAAGAGTTCTTTCTTTCAAGAAGAGATTGAATACTTAGGTTATATAGTGTCGGCTAAAGGGATACGTGTAGATCCTAAGAAAATTGAGTGTATTGCTTCTTGGCCTACGCCTAGAAACATACATGATCTTAGATCTTTTCTTGGCCTATGTAGTTATTATAGGAAGTTCGTCAAGAATTTTGCTTGTATTGCTCATCCTTTGACTGAACTCCTTAAGAAAGCTACAAATTTCAATTGGAGTGAAAAGCAAGATAAATCTTTTGCAACACTCAAGAATGCTTTAACACAAGCACCAGTTCTAACACTACCTGATTTTCAAAGACCATTCTTTATAGTAGTGACTGATGCTAGTGGCAAAGGATTTGGAGCTGTTCTTATGCAAGACAAACATCCTATTGCTTATCAAAGTAGAAAGCTTAAGCTTGCAGAGCAAAATTATAGCACATATGACAAGGAATTAGTAGCAGTAGTGCATGCTTTGAAAATCTGGAAGCATTACCTAATGGGCTCTGAATTTCTCATCAAGACAGATCAACAAAGCATTAGGCATTTGCTTATGCAACCTCTTATTTCAGATAGGCATATCAAATGGGCATCTTTCATTCAAAGTTTCCAACCTATGATTCAATACCAACCTGGAAAAGAAAATGTTGTTGCCGATGCTTTGAGTCGAAGACCAAATATCAACAACATTTCCATTATTGAAAGTGAACCATTTGTACTTATGAAAGAAACTTATGAAGTTGATCCAGATTTTTCTGAAATATGGATCAAATTGCGTGAAAACAATTGGACACCTCAAGGAAGTTATTCTCATAATGATGGTCTTTGAGAAAAGATTGTGTGTTACTCAACCTTATAGACAGCTTGTCTTGGAAGAGATGCACCAACCACCATTTGTGGGACATAGAGGAGTTTCCGCAACACTTCAAGTAGTTTCTCGAGAATTCTATTGGCCTCATTTGAAGAATGATGTAGCTAAATTTGTAGCTGAATGTAACATTTGCCAAACAATTAAAAGCTACAAAGGCAAAGCTTTAGGATTGCTTATGCCTCTACCTATTCCTGATAGACCATGGGAACAAGTGTTTATGGATTTCATTTGCTTTCCTACTACTTCCAGTCACCATGACATGATTTGGACAATAGTGGACAGATTTAGTAAGCAAGCCTATTTCATTCCATGTAAAAAGACATTAACTTCTCAGCAAGCCGCGAACATATTTGTTAAGCAAATTTTTGTTCATCATGGACTACCCAAAGTGATAGTTTCTGATAGAGATTCTAAATTTTGTAGTCACTTTTGGGTTGCTCTTTTCTCAAACTTAGGCACTAAGTTCTAGATTTTTCCACGGCTTTCCATCCGGAATCGAATGGACAAACCAAAGTCACAAATAGCACTATCTTAGATATGCTTAAAGCCTATGTTTCCTAGCAACCTAGTGCATGGGATAAGTACATACACCTACTCCAATTTGCTTATAATAATACTCCTCATATTGCTACTGGTCGAGCACCATTTGAGATCATCTATGGTAGAGCATTGCCTATTCCGGCTACTAGACTCTCTCATAAGATTGAAGCTGCCGACCAATATGTTAGAGACTTTGATCGCATTTTATCTGAAGTGCATGATTGTATTGCAAAAGCTCAAGAGAAGTATACATCTCAAGCAAATAGGAAGTGCAAAGATTTTTCATTTCAAGAAGGTGATTATGTACTTTTGAGAATTGAAAAACGTCGATTAAAGAGTGTGGAAAAATTCCCTGCAGTGAAGCTAGCGCCTAGATATTATGGGCCATTTAAAATCCTTCAAAAGATTAATGATGTGGCCTATAGACTAGAGCTTCCATCTAGTTGGAATATCCACAATTCTTTTCATATCCATCTCTTGAAACCTTTTCGAGGAACACTTCCTACTCACCCAACATATGAGGAACCACCTCTTATTGAAGGAGAGGAAGAAGTACTAGTTCCTGATGCTATCATTGACCAAGAGATAACAACAACAAGAACAGGTAATCAATACTTCAAGTATCTTTTGACTTTCAAGAATCATCCACAAAAAGATGCTAAATGGATGCCTGAGAAATTTTTTCGAGTTTACCCTGAAATTCTTCATTCTTTTCAAACCCAGCAAATCCGCAATTGAGGACAATTGCAAACTCAAGCAAGAGGGATGTCATGAGAATATATTTTAAGTCCTCTAGAAAAATATTATTTATCCCCTCTTGAGTAATTTGGGGACGCCTAGGTTACTCTTGCGTCATACCACTATAAATATTAATATGTGCAGTATATGACATATGTTTGAGGCCACCTATGATTATTTCAGTTAGGTTTGTATGGCAGGGTGATTCCTGGGGTACTTACGCCTGGTAGTCATGAGTTGGTGATGATTTGTGCCTGTTTAATATTTGTGGGATTAATTTAATAATTAATTGGGCTTATGTTTTCAGGTGATGAAGACTATGGGAATTGAAGAGTTTACTTTGGAAGAAATGTCTTAGTTCATCACATTTCATTTTTGGCAAGCATAGTAGCTTGTAACCTTAGCAAATGATTTTTCCATTTTGAACTTTAGGAAAGATACATTTATTTATGTGGAATTTATTAAAGCCTATGGCTTTACCCTAGTCCCAATATTTGACACTCTATTTTTGTAAAAGAAGAGTGCCGTGCTCTCTAAAAAGCACATCTTGTATATTTTGGGGGCTATGGCCTAATTTTGGTGAAAAAGAAAGCTAATAAAGAAATACTCTTGTGTGGGGAGAGGCCACGCACAAGAGGGGGAAAGATTGCACCCAATATGGTCTATTGAGCTAAGTATTTTAATTTGTTTAAGTGTTTAAATTTCAATTGATTTGATTTAGTTGAAGCTTACAAGCAATGGTTTTTGTGGTTGAATTAATTCTTACGAATTCTCTACTCTTCCACAATCAATTCTTAGAATAAGATTCCGGTTGCAATATCTCTCTTTTTTAACTATTAACCTTGTCCGTAGTCAACTCTTCATCTTATGTGAGTATTTACTCATTTTTGGGGGATTTTCCTTTTATTTCTTCATTTTTCTCCTCCCTACATTTGGATGAATCTTATTGGTCCACCATAGGAACCTTAATTTAAAATTTTAAAAAAATCTTCACCCCCAGGATAATGCCTCTTGAACAGATTATACTTAATTTCTAATGCACCTTTGAACTTCTGTTTCAGGGAAACTTATTTTAATAAGATGAGGTATTTTTTTATCTAAAAATATTTAAAATCTGAATATTATCTCTCTAGAATATTTTCTTTCTCTAGGCCAAAACAGGTAGAAACAAGATCTTTTATATTTCTGAAGAGGGGAATGAATTACAGGGGAAGATACTAGACATCATGAGGGTTGGGGGGAGGAATCTTACTCTCTCTCTCTCTCTCTCTCTCTCTCTCTCTCTCTCTCTCTCTCTCTCGTGTGCAAGGTAGTATGTTAGGATTAACAACCTCGCCAAGCTTCCCATTTTGTAAATAGCCTCTCTCACCTGAAATAAACTATGCATAGAAAAAAGTGGAAGTTAGTATAGGAGCCTACAAATTATGTACCATAAAGAGAAAATGAATAAGCAAATATTTATATGGCATGCAATATCTTATGCCAATCATGTGTCTTGAGGCCATATAATTGTACCTCACCTTTCTTTTTGGTCTTTGTGAAGGCACCTTTCAATGAATGCATTACTCTTGTTGTGCTCCTTCTTGGTTAATACCCATGATGCCTTTGGTAGGACCATGTTACCACTCTCACTTTCAATTGGCCATGCACTTTGAAGACGTCCAATGTTTTGTAAGTCATCCCTTGCACCCTTTGTATCTCTTTTACCAATTAAATGGTCCCAAATATTTTTTACCACATTCTTGAAGATATGCATGGGATCTAAAGATGATTGATCTTCAACTCACACCAATATGGAAGTTGAAAGAAGATTGAGTGTCTAGACATCAATATTTTTTACCACATTCTTGAAGATATGCATGGGATCTAAAGATAATTGATCTTCAACTCACACCAATATGGAAGTTGAAAGAAGATTGAGTGTCTAGACCTCACATCAGGTGGTGGATTGGCAGCGCTTCTCCATGCCTCAAATCAATCTCTACCTCTCATCACCATAAGTGGTGAGACATCATGTGGCACATACTTGGGATGTGAAGGAGGGATAAATAGATGATGTTTGCTATACACACCACCTTCTCTTAAGTGTAGAGGGTCTTTTCGAAACAAGTGTAGAGGGTCTTTTCGAAACAAGTGATGGTCCACAAATTGGACACGCATGATGTCTAGTGGTGAGACATCATCATGTGGCACATACTTGGGATGTGAAGGAGGGATAAATAGATGATGTTTGCTATACACACCACCTTCTCTTAAGTGTAGAGGGTCTTTTCGAAACAAGTGTAGAGGGTCTTTTCGAAACAAGTGATGGTCCACAAATTGGACACGCATGATGTCTAGAGGTTATTAAACCTATTTTAAAATTGAGATTGAGAGGTAGAGATATAAACTTACAGTTTAAAATTTAAAGCTTAAAGTTATCCGGTTCAAGTATATACCTGAGCACTCCAAGAACTCATGATAGTCATGCATCATCCAAAGTTAAACTCCTTTCACCTCCACCTCATGCCTATTTATTGGCCTCGATACATCATGCACTTTGATACCTCGCCATAGTGTCTAAAGATCCTCAATCAAAGGCTCTAGATACACATCCATGTCTGTCACCTCTAGTACAAGGAGAGCAAGCATGATATGACCTTTCTTGATTGCCACCTGTTGGAGGGAGGTTATAATTCACCAATACAAAAGGCCAAGTAGACCATAATGTGATCTTCAAGCTAAAAGGATTAACATCATCCATGCCCAAGCCAAGATGTAAGTGACAGGGCTCATCTTTAAACTTTGGCCATTGATGCTCCTCCACATGCCATGCCGGGTGAATCAGACGATCCTTATGATGCCATCAGTTAAGCAATGAGTAGCATGCCACATCATGAGTTCTACAATCCCCTTACATTTAAACATGTGTTGGATGCGAGGAGGAAAAATAGGGAAGTGTCTTAACACCTTTCGAGGAATTTTATCTCCTTGTGGAAATCATCGTGCTATAGCGGCTCTCTCCACATTGTAGACATTGTGTTGCATCTTTATTAACCCCTCTAAATAGCATGTAATTATTAAGATATGCATGTATTTTTGTGTAATCCATACCTAGCATAGAGAGCATTTTACAACATCCATCTTGTGAGTCCGGTAATAGATTTTGAGGAGGAAGAATCTTCTTGAGAATCCTACAACATCTGGTAATAGATTTCGAGGACAGAGGAAGAATCTTCTTGAGAAGCCTACAACATGACATAAGAAATCATATGTCAAAATATTTGCAAGGAGAGTATATAAAAAACATGAGACATTTTCTATTTAAGAGAATAGAATGTGACACTTGCATCACTCCATCAATAAGGCGATCTTACCTAAGAAGACTTGTTACACTTGCATCACTCCATCAATAAGTTGTTTGTAAGTTTAATAGCTCTAAGTTTTCTCGCAATGTGGAGTACGAACATCCCTCATACAAAGGGATGCTTTCTTCTCTATGCAAGGTTTCCTCCTCTTATGACATTGGAACTTGCTCTCTATCATCTATGGCCTCCCGCCCAAAGAAGTAATTCACCATGTCATCCATGATGAGATTCTCTTCCTCCTCATGTGGCAATGGTGGAGGCACCTCATTCATTGGTAGGTGAAGATGAGTCTCAGCCATGCTTTCCCTACTACGAAGCCTTGCCACCTTTTGCAATCTACCCGATGTCACCGACTGTTACCTAGCACTCTCCTATGGTTCTCCTCCATGTCATCATCCGAACTTGGTCCTGCAGATGCCTCATGAAGCCCATACGTATGGACATGCTCAATTGGTATACGACGTTCTCATATATATTAGCCCTTCCATCGATCACACATGCAACGAATTTTTCTCTCAACCATGCTTCGGAACCAACTTCCATCCCTTGATCACTGTCAGACATCTAAAACCTGCCTGGCCAAAACTGATTATGTGCTAGTACAAAAACACTTGAGCTATCCAAAACTAGCAGATAGAAAATTACCTAGGGTTTCGCTACTAGATGTTGAGACTGACAATGCCAAATTGTTACAAGTGAGGTGAGTTGGTTAAATTGAGAGATTGTATGCACACACCCAAGTTTACATTGAGGAGGGTTGTTGAAATGTGCAATGTAACATGAATGGGTTATTTGGTTGAGTGTGGGAAAGCACCCTAGAGGTGCAAGATACTGTAATAAGATAAGAATGCCGTAATAAGATAAGAATGCCACATGTGACATTGTGTGAGTGTTGTATAGTGTGTGAGTGTTGACCAAAAGAGTGGAAAAGGAAGTGCCACATGGATGATGATGTGTAAAGTGGGAGAAGGCTAGAAGGCTTATATCATTATGTATGGTTCAACTGAGATACGAAATAGAGCTTGTGTCTTGAGTGTGCAATCTCTCTCTCTCTAGTCATGGAGTTTCTTGTGTGGTTTAATCCACCTTAATTATGTTGCTTAATCTATGTCTAACACCATGATCAATGTAAGGTCCCTCCCAAGCCATGTATGTATGTGTCTCTTTTAATATAGATTTCAATAAGAAAAGAGAGTGTATTTAGAGAAGAGTGAGACAATAAGGCTAGAAACATTAGGAAAGTGTTAAAAAAAATATTAACTCCAAAAATCCTTAAAAAAATTAGAAGATAAGAATAGTTTTATTAAGAGATAAGTACCTCCAAAAATAGAAATTCGAATTTAGATGATAGGAGGTCGTATTTAGAGTACTTTTACACATTAAGAGTCCATGCATACTAAAAATGTGAAAAAACAACGCGTTTCTAAAGATGGCGCATTTGTAGCTATATACAGACGTTTTTGCCTATTTTGCCCACGCTAGCTTGTAGACTAGATGTCTTCCCGTTCTTTTGACTGGTTATGTGACCATATTTTGAGTTTTTATCAGAGAGTAATGGTTGAAACAATTTGCTATTTCTGTCAAGGCCTCTACACAGAGAAAACTGTGAGAAGGCAGCAAGTAGCCTCAAGGTAATCCTAGAGTTTGAGATGTATATATCCTTTCATTCTTATCTAATATCTTAGAAAAGAAGCATAGATTTCTACGATCTTTCGGAGGAAGAGACCAAAACTCCATAGCTTTTCTTTTAGAGAAAGAATAGTATACCGTAGTCCTGTAAGAGAAGGCTATTTGCCATAGATCTTAGAAAGAGAGAAGAGTCACAATACGAGTAAGAGGAGATGATTGGATGATTTCAATCGTAAGAGAAAGTATTAGAAGACTCTATTCTCATATGTCAAGTTCTAAAGCTCTTGTTAACAAGCAAAGGCAATGATAAACGACAAATTTCGACAAATTTCTATAAGGTATATACATTTTTTGTTTTTCAATTATATATCATTCTTAGGGGTTGAGGTATGGCCCCGGCTTCTCTATTAATTGTTAATAGTGATCTATTTGATTGATTTACTATTTAAAGTTTATATTCTTTTAAACAACAGCATATGTCTTAATAAAGAATGTCTTATCGCAATCTCAAGTTGAAATGCTAAAATCTGTGTGAGAAAAGGATTGTTTTCTTAAGAAGGTAACATGGATTCTAGTCCTATGGTTTAGTTGAGTAAATAGATTGTTAGCTTGGTTAAATTAAGATACAGGTACAACTCTCCTTGTCTTGATGCTGCCTCGTTCTTGTGCTTGTATAGCCAGACGGCAGAGACATTAGTAAGGCTCAGAGTTGGCCCATGGTATCCCTCATACCATTGGGAGAATGAGGTTCGCCGATTAAGGCGAGTGATTGTGATGCTGCCTAGTTCTGAGGGCCCAGGCTAGTGTGGTGAATTAGCCCACCCTAGTGCGCAGACATCCCTCTGAGGGGCGGGAGGATCGAGCGATGGAGCCTGAGAGGGCGATAGGCCGGCTTGAGTCCTCGCCAGCGGCCGACGATGAGGTGTATGGTCCCGTAGGGTTTTGCCCAGCATGTAGAGACTGGAAGGCCGAATTCTAGATCATCGGCGGTATAAAGGAAAAGAATAAGAGAACCGGTTTGGCTTGTATGAAATTGATTCATGTATAAACTTTTTTTTTATAAATCTTGTCTTGGCATTATTGTATTGTGTAAAAAGGCTGTTTTAACAAACCTTATGAAAAGGGCCTTAATTAAGAAACATGTTTATTTATATCAAACAATGTGGTAGGATTAATTAGAAAACAAATTGACGCGTGAGTAGGGTGGAAAGTGGGAGGATGGAATGCCCCGACGGCACCATTCTACGGACGGGTGGACCCGATTAGTCGGGTAGCTTTCCAACGAGATGAGGACATCTCGAATCTTTTAAGTGGGAGAGATTGTAAGGTCCCTCCCAAGCCATGTATGTATGTGTCTCTTTTAATATAGATTTCAATAAGGAAAGAGAATGTATTTAGAGAAGAGTGAGACAATAAGGCTAAAAACATTAGGAAAGTGTTAGAAAAAAAAATATTAGCTCCAAAAATCCTTTAAAAAATTAGAAGATAAGAATAGTTCTATTAAGAGATAAGTACCTCCAAAAATAGAAATTCGAATTTAGATTATAGGAGGTCGTATTTAGAGTACTTTTACACATTAAGAGTCCATGCATACTAAAAATGTGAAAAAACAACGCGTTTCTAAAGATGGCGCATTTGTAGCTATATACAGACGTTTTTGCCTATTCTGCCTATGCTAGCTTGTAGACTAGATGTCTTCCCGTTCTTTTGACTGGCTATATGACCATATTTTGAGTTTTTATCAGAGAGTTATGGTCGAAACAATTTGCTATTTCTGTCAGGGTCTCTACACAGAGAAAACTATAAAAAGGCAGCAAGTAGCCTCAAGGTAATCCTAGAGTTTGAGATGTATATATCCTTTCATTCTTATCTAATATCTTAGAAAAGAAGCGTAGATTTCTATGATCTTTCGGAGGAAGAGACCAAAACTCCATAGCTTTTCTTTTAGAGAAAGAATAGTATGCTGTAGTCCTGTAAGAGAAGGCTATTTGCCATAGATCTTAGAAAGAGAGAAGAGTCACAATACGAGTAAGAGGAGATGATTAGATGATTTCAATAATAAGAGAAAGTATTAGAAGACTCTATTCTCATATGTCAAGTTCTAAAGCTCTTGCTAACAAGCAAAGGCAACGATAAACGATAAATTTTGACAAATTTCTATAAGGTATATACATTTTTTGTTTTTCAATTATATATCATTCTTAGGGGTTGAGGTATGACCCCGGCTTCTCTATTAATTGTTAATAGTGATCTATTTGGTTGATTTACTATTTAAAGTTTATATTCTTTTAAACAACAGCATATGTCTTAATAAATAATGTCTTATCGCAATCTCAAGTTGAAATGCTAAAATCTATGTGAGAAAAGGATTGTTTTCTTAAGAAGGTAACATGGATTCTAGTCCTATGGTTTAGTTGAGTAAATGGATTGTTATCTTGGTTAAATTAAGGTACAGGTACAACTCTCCCTGCCTAGATGCTGTCCCGTTCTTGTGCTTGTATAGCTAGACAGCGGAGACATTAGTAAGGCTCGGAGTTGGCCCATGGTATCCCTCATACCATTGGGAGAATGAGGTTCGCCGATTGAGGCGAGTGATTGTGATGCTGCCTAGTTCTGAGGGCCCAGGCTAGTGCGATGAATTAGCCCACCCTAGTGTGCAGACATCCCTCTGAGGGGCGGGAGGATCGAGCGATGGAGCCTGAGAGGGCGACAGGCCGGCTTGAGTTCTCGCCAGCGGCGGCCGACGATGAGGTGTATGGTCCCGTAGGGTTTTGCCCAGCATGTAGAGGCTGGAAGGCCGAATTCTAGATCATCGGTGGTATGAAGGAAAAGAATAAGAGAGCCGGTTTGGCTTGTATGAAATTGATTCATGTATAAACTTTTTTTTTATAAATCTTGTCTTGGCATTATTGTATTGTGTAAAAAGGCTGCTTTAACAAACCTTGTGAAAAGGGCCTTAATTAAGGAACATGTTTATTTATGTCAAACAGTGTGGTAGGATTAATTAGAAAACAAATTGACGCGTGAGTAGGGTAGAAAGTGGGAGGATGGAATGCCCCGATGGCACCATTCTATGGACGAGTGGACCCGATTAGTCGGGTAGCTTTCCAACATATTAAGTGAAAGCCCTACGTTAGATAAATAGGTTCTCGGGCAATTCTATTCTAGAAGACTAGGCCAGCGGGCTGTGCCTTGCATGGATGAGGAAAAAAGCGTTGCCTCTAGAAATCAAGTTTGTAGTTGCCCAATTTATGATCAATTACCCTATGGGTGATTTGATTTTTAGAAGACCACGCTCCCTTGCGGGATAGAATTAGGTCTTACCTATGAATCGTATCCTTGAATCTCTTGCATCGTCAAGGTGTCAATCAGTAGGAAATTTTCTCCAAGTTAAGACTTAGTGGACTATCTTAAGCGTTTCCCCTATTTGTGGAAGGGGGGAACCTTACAATCAATCCCATTTTAGGATTGTTAATATGGTATCAGAGCTTGGGTGAGTTCTTGGTCATGGTGAATATTTATGTATGGATTTCTTGATTATGTGTTCATTTGATTAAGCATTATTTTTAGTTTATTATGGAAAACAATTATGCACACTCATATTATCATTTATATTTGCATTTGTGAGGATTCAAGAGAGATTTTCATTAGAAGATGGATACTAGAAGCTACCAATTGAAGATTGCATCAAGGGAGATGCAATAGAGCCACCATCATTAAGATTGAAGTGAAGATTGCATCATGGGGGATGCAAAATCGAGTTGTCATCATCAAGGAGAAGCTGCCAAGGAGATTTGTGAAGATATTTTGATGATTTTTTCTCTAATTTGGTGTTTGAGCATGAAATAATGCTCGTATTTGAGAACGGTTGCTATTTTGAGATGTGTGAATCCCTTGGTACCTTGTAATTTTTGGCAAGGATGTGAGGTGCATACTTGTTCATGTGAAAACAAGCAATTGTGGAGGTTGGTTAGAGCCCAAGTGGAGCTGATTGTGCTCACTAATGTTCTCTCATGAAAGATGAGCTAGTTGTGGATGTTATTGGAGCATTCATTTTTTTGGTTATGCACCAATGGTTTCATTTGAGAGACCATGTGAGAAGCACCCTTGATGGTTCAGCATGCAAATAGAAGAGCATGCTACATATGGAGCTCATTTGAGAGCTCATCATAGCTATTTTAATGGCTATGGGTTGAACCTCAAGATAGAGGTATGTGAAGGTAAGAAATTGCAGCATGGAGAAGCTGCATCATATTGAAGCCTTGTTCAAGACAACAAAGGAGAACATCAAGAATATTGAGCATTGTTTTCACTTTGCAGAAATCATGATGGTTGATGAGTGCTTCAAGGAGGGAAGCACAATGTGGTGTACAAGGAAGGTGTGGTAGTAGGCAGTGCAAGCAAAAAAGAAAGAGGACTCTTGGCAAAGACGGACTCTTAGCTGTGAGCGACTATAGAGCAGCTAGTAGAGGTTTGCTTTGAAACTGTATAGGGAGCAGCTCGAATACAAGTGGTAGAGCAGCGTAGCAGAAATCGCCTAAAACTGTAGTAGCATGCAAAGTAGCAAACAGATGGCATCGCTAAAATCTCAGTATTGACGAGGCTGAGAGCAATAGATCATCAAGGTGTAACAGGATGGAGTAGGCGATAGCACTAAAGACACAAAAGTGGCATTCTAATCCCAGCGGATGTGGCATTCTAATAGCCACATCCGCTGGGAACTCCGTCAGCATCACTGTGGCACACAAAGCCAGAGAGAGAGAAAAAAAAATAGCAAGCTACTACAAGCTCTCAACAAGCAGCACTACAAAAAGTTGATAGGGCAACTTTCATTTAGCACGACCTTTAAGGTAGCAGGGCAGTGAGGATGCAGCTTCAGCAGTGAGGATGGTGGAAGCTACAAACAAAGCGGGCAGCACACGATTGGCATCACTGTGGCACACAAAGCTAGAGAGAGAGAGAAAAAAATAGCAAGCTACTACAAGCTCTCAACAAGCAGCACTACAAAAAGTTGATAGGGCAACTTTCATTTAGCACGACCTTTAAGGTAGCACGGCAGTGAGGATGCAGCTTCAGCAGTGAGGATGGTGGAAGCTACAAACAAAGCGGGCAGCACATGATTGGCATCGTCTCATATTTTGGAACCGCAGCAAGAAAATATCACTCTAGCAGAAGTAGGCGACGAGCTCCATATGACGAGCTCAATTTTGTGTGGTGAGAAAAAAAACTACAAGATAAGGTTTTTTTTAAAAGCCAAATTTAAGCCATTGTTCACATGCAATGTTTTGGGACGGTTTTGAAACATTTTTTGGAAAATATCTCTAGCTCTGAAAAAGAGAGCAAATATCGGGGCTTGTAAAAATAAAGCCGTGGAAATTTTTTTGACCACCTGGATTTTTTGGGTACCCTACCCTTGCATTATGCATAAAATGGATTGTATTTTTTTCTCACCCAAAACTATAAGGGTGGTGTAAAGGGACCAAATTTAAGCCTTTGTTCACATGCAATGTTTTGGGATGGTTTTGAAACATTTTTTTGGAAAATATCTCTAGCTTTGAAAAATCAAGCAAATATGAGGGCTTGTAAAAATAAAGCCGTGGAAATTTTTTTGACCACCTAGATTTTTTTGACCACCACCTAGATTTTTTGGGTACCCTACCCTTGCATTATGCATAAAATGGATTGTATTTTTTTCTCACCCGAAACTATAAGGGTTGCACTATGCATAAAATGGATTGTATTTTTTTCTTACCTCAAAATATAAGGGTCCCTTGCCCAAGCCTGTGGGTGCTCCAAACGGTTTGTAAATTTTGTGTGCTTTGAGTTGTGCACGCATGGGCATCTCACTTCATGGGTTGGCTCCCACCCGAGTATTTATGTTCAAATTGGACTCAGTGGTTCCGTTGGAGCAAGTGGGCTTAAAATGGACTTCGTGTCTAGGATGGTAGACACATCCACACACACTTGCTAAACACTACAATTTGCATCATTGAGGGGTAGTGTTGAAGACTAACAATGCCAAATTGTTATGGGTGAGAGGTGAGTTGGTCAAATCGAGAGATTGTATGCACACACCCAAATTTTCATTGAGGAGGGGTGTTGAAATGTGCAATGTAAAATGAATGGGTTATTTGGTTGAGTGTGGGAAAGCACACACCCAAGTTTACATTGAAGAGGGGTGTTGAAATGTGCAATGTAAAATGAATGGGTTATTTGGTTGAGTGTGGGAAAGCACCCTATAGGTGCAAGATATTGTGGTAAGATAAGAATGCCACATGTGATATTGTATGGTGTGTGAGTGTTGACCAAGAGAGTGGAAAAGGGAGTGCCACATGGATGATGATGTGTAAAGTGGGATAAGGCTAGAAGGCCTATATCATTGTATGGTTCAATTGAGATATACAATAGAGCTTGTGTCTTGAGTGTGTAATCTCTCTCTCTAGTCATGGAGTTTCTTGTATAGTTTAATCCACCTTAATTATGTTGCTTAATCTGTGTCTAACACCATGATCAATCCCATTTTGGGATTGTTAACACTAGACAGCAATTGCAGCAAAATCTTGTTGCTAGGCAATGACCTCGAAACTAAGACTCCCGCCTGAATTGCCGTTGAAGACGAGGATCTTTTATTTCTTCCTACTTTGACTCCTTGCACATGCAAAGAGGACACCTGCATAGCAACATTTAATCCCACCAAACCTCTTCCATCAAGCCTATCTTCCTCTCCAAGGTAAGTGTCCCTTTCCTTTCTTGCTTTCTACCAAGTTTTCATTGAAAGCTTCAATGCTTTCTTGCATTCTAAGCTTTCATGGAAAACTTCTACATAGCTCTATGTGATCTTTTCTTTCCCTTTCCCTTCCCCTCTCTCTCCTTTACCTTTCTCCCTTCCCCTCTCTTTCCTCTCCCTTGCCCTAACCCTAGCCCTATGTATAGAGAGCTTTGATGGAGATCTCTCCATCAAGCTATCCATAGAGCTTTGATGGAGAACTCTTCATCAAGCTATCTGTTAATCCTAACATACTACCTTGCACACATGAGAGAGGGAGAGGAAACGAGAAACAACATACAAGGGTTGATTTTGGAGATGTGCACTTAGCCAACCCTAATGAGGGTTAACTCCTCAATGTGAAGACACTAGGGGCTCACTCCACCTCTACTTATGTCACCCAAGTAGAGATTCAATAGGTAGGTAGGGAGAAGGAAAGAAGGGAGCTATGGAGAGCTCAACCTTCACTCCATGCCACATGCATGTAAGAGTGACTTTGGTAGAGAGAAAGGAGCTATGGAGAGCTCAACATTCACTCCATGCCACATGCATGTAAGAGTGACTTTGGTAGAGAGCAAGGAGAGGGGAGAGGAGGAGAGAAGCTAGAGCATCACCATTTCTACAAGCACACACCAACAATCAAGCATGCAAGCAACAATAAGAAATCATACATCCACAAGCTCAAGAGACAGAGAGAGAGAGAGAGAGAGAGAGAGAGAGAGAGAGGCAAAACTCAAATGAAACTAATGGAATTATCCCTTTCCATATTTTATAAAATGTCTTATATACAAGAGATCTTAGTTTACAATGGTCAGTTTCCCATTTACAATTGGGGGCCCAAAACTAGTCTTCCTAGCTCTATGTATAACTCTTTCCTCTATGACCAGTATTACACAAGCCGTAAGCTCGGTCATCCCATGTCTCTTTTACATTAAGTGCTTTGCGCGGTTACAAAAGATGAGTTACAATAAGCGTAGCCACACTTGAAAAGTAATGTTAACAAGATTTGTTAACATACCCCCCTTCTTAATTCACGTCCATCCTTGAAGCTAGCTGGATCTAGCGATAGTAGATTAAATATGTGCAGATAAAATCGCACGGCACAAGGTAAGAATAGGGGGTGCTCTATGGAAGACTCGATAGCTCGTCCAAATTTTAGTCTCCATCATGTCTTCAAACGTCTGGAGGTGCCAGGAAGGAATCCACATGATGCGCTCATAGTAGCCAAAAATATGCTTGAGTGTTAGCCCTTTGTTGATGTCTAAGGCCAAGCCGCCCTGCATGCGTTCGTGGTAGTGGTTCTAGTCAGGGAATGCCTCCAATAGCATGATGATGAAGTTGAAGAGAATTTGCTATGCACGGCTACTGGGGCATCGAAGGAGAGCAAACCATGGAAAGTTGAACTGCAAATTTGGGTTCTTTTCCTACTCCTCGTTGTTGAAGAGGTTCCAAACCCACCTTCTTCGGATTTGCAGGTACTCTGGGTTGATGCAAAGGGGGTGCGACGCCTTGCAATATGTCTCCCAAATGAATGTCTTCAGCAGAAAGGCGTGCCTCCAGGCCGGATGCTCTCCCATGAGATCAAACGTTATGGAGGCAGGTGGCCCATGGTAGCCTCTACGCTATCGAAGTGGATGTTCTTATCGCCATGTGCTGTGCTTGGCCTATGTATGGACGCAAGACATGGATGTCCATGCGATCCATGATGTGGGTGATCGATGTCGCGTGAAGTTGTTGACCAAGAAGGATTTGGATGGCTTGATCGAACTCCGTTTTATCGAGAGGGTCCCGCCAGCTGAGTGGATTAAGCAGCGGAGGGTCGACTTCCTTACACTTGAGTGGTGTGGCGACGATGAAAGAATTTCACCTTCTTTCAGGGGTGGGGGAAGGGGTGATTAGTGGGTGATGAGGGTGGAGGGTACGCAGAAGAGGCTCCTTGGCATGAAGCATGTGGGGAGGCTTTGTTGATGGTGAAGGTAAATCAGTTAGAGCAGTGTACATGCCTAAATTTAAGGATAAGGAGGGAGGTGAGGGTGGGGTTGGTGAGGGAGGCAGAGTGGGAAAACAGAGTGGTGGAGATGATTGGGAGGGAAAAAAGGGAGGGTTGAGGTGCCAAATGGGGGTGGGGGTGGCAGTGCTTTGGGAGCTGGCTGGGTTGATGTGGGGGAGATGAGGGTGGTGGGGGTGGAGGTGGGAGTTCTCCTTGGTTGTCATCCCTGCCATCATGGCCATTGTCATTGCTGTCATGAGCTTCATCTTCATAGTCTTCTGGGCCATGCGATCTAAAAAATGCTCTCGCTTACGTAGCTTCCTTAGGTATAAAGTCCATTGGGCCTTAAGGCCATATGAATTCATCAAACTGGATGATTCTCATGGCTTCCATTACTTCCATCTATACATGGCACCTTTGGTAGAGGATAAGAAGGCTAGCTATGGAGTATGGAGGGAGTTCGCGAGATAAAGGGAGCAATATGAAGAATCAACTATGTGCCAACCCCTACGGTGGAGATGTTGTAGAGCGTCAGTGTTGTCCTTTGTGAGGAATAGGGGTATGGACACAAGCCATCAGGAATTTAGAGGTCAATGAGATCATCTGGTTCTGTTGGTTGGCCAAATCAGAGGAGGTGACACGAGTTGATGAGGGTGGCTTGGAGATCATAGAAGATCTGGGGGTGGGTGAAAGAGATGAACCCTTGGAAGAAGAAAGAGGGAGGAGGGTGATGTTGGAGAGGGGAATCTTGGTGAGGAGATAGTTATAGGTCGTGCGAGAGAGAGGCTTATCCATAAAAATATTGTGTTGGAGCAAGTTGAGGCGAACACTCCGGTAGTGGAGGTCAAGAAGCTGGAAGGGGTTCTGTGGGGGGAGGGCAAGAAGTTAGAAGGGGTTCTATGTGGGGAGGGCGAGGAGGGGCAGCTCCGTGGCCATATCCATGAGTGCATCCACCTTATTTTCTGTTGTACTAGAGGAAGGGGAAGATGGTGTTGGTGGGGGCTATGTTGCTTTGGCCTTGGTTGCGTCCAGTGCGGCCTCCATCTCATGGAGTGTCTCCTCTGAGATTTCCCTATAACGCTCAAAATCAAATTGAGTCTTTGTAAGTTCTTGTTTTATAGCAATAGCTTGATGCTAGTGGTCTCAATAGCAAAGGCACCTAGGATTAATGATATCCTAGACGGGTTGGATGGATCCAAAGTGTTCAACAGGATAGACTTGAAGAGTGGCTATCATCAAATAAGGATTGCTCCAGAGGATGTGCACAAAACAACGTTTAGGATTACCACCCTCGAACAAGATAAGGAAATATCATCTCGACCATTGACAAATTTCGTTTTTGAGGTATAGAAATGTGATCTCATCCTTCCACATATCTCGTTTGAGATACCAAGATGAAATCGAAGCCGTTGAAAAACCTCAATCGAGATACATCTACACAATCTGACCCATCTATTCGCGCACATTTGAAGTTACGATCCCATCGGTTTATATATCTCGATCGAGGTATAAAGTGAATCTCAACCGTCAAACATGCCTTGATCGTGGTACTCACTCAAAATCTAAGCTGTCCATGTATCTCGAACGAGATAATTTAAATTACAGTCATCGCGGATCGCCACCAACCCGAAAATCAAACGCATATCTTGATCGTTTGTCTCACTAACCCTAAATCTGCACGTACATCCAAAGCATTGATCTTGTAAACCCTAAAATGCATGCCACCAAACCTCGATCAAGGTTATAAAATTGGAAAGTTTATTTTTCGCCTCATTCTCACATGACGTTTTCACTCTCCTTGCTCTCTTGATTTGGATTAGCAATTAGTGGGCTCATTAGTATTGTTTTATAGCTTCATTAGTGCTACTTAGCACTAAGCATTGGACCTTTCACATTGACCTGCCCGTTTGTGTGAGGCTTAGGTTCTAGCATGGAGTCACGTGCGTGAGGAGGGCCGCTCGTCTATTGTGGACCTCATCACGCGGAGATAGACCGCGAGTTAGAGGCTATCCATAGGACTGCTAGAGACACACCGTCTACATTACATAACATGTCGACTTGGAGGCGATGCTATCGTCCCTTCGTAGCCTTCACGATATTGTTTATGTGTGGATGAGTGGATATTGTTTATGTGGATGAGTGGATAGCCCACCATCGCACTGCTCCTATTTCACATGGCCTGACATATCGTCAGGTCTGTGATCTTGGTCCGATTAGGGATGGAGCCTACTTAGACCTTTTCCTTGATAGTAGCTGTGGGATGCGGGGAAGCCCCTTACTATTTCACGGTGTTCGCATCCTTGCATGGTGGCACATATCTATAGTCGATATGTTGCCGCATATGGGAGGATGCCGAACAACTGCCAGATTCCCATATACTTCGCAAAGCAATTATATGCGGAGTTTGTCTCCTCAGGGGAGCAGGTAGATTACACTAGCCATTAGCCCGCCGATGGCAGTGCTGGCCAAGGCCGTCTCCAGGACCAGGGTAGGCGGCCTCCACTAGTCCTTCGTGTAGTTGCTACTATAGATCCTACGTTTGTGCCTTTGTCGATGGTTGAGGCACTAGGCACCCAAGTGGGTATTGACGTACGAATATCACGGAGAGCATCCAGCACGTGGTGCGCTTGTTCTCACAATCGATACCAACAATAGATGTTGAGGTATTTACACATATTTATTACTTCTTAAGTTTTTTCATAGTCATTTGTTTACATGTTTATTGGTACTTTTCTATATTTTTAAAATGAGTGGCATGGTTGATTGTGTCACGTAGGGTCCCACACTTACCAGTGAGAGACTCACTCAGGAGTTGATAAAGGCGAGAGTGGAGATTGACCGCCTTAGAGCTCCATTGTGGACGAGAGAGGAAGCCACTATAGAGGCACGCCATGCGAGAGAGTGACATCCAGCAGGTAGGTTTCTCTTGTACGTAAAAGAGTTATAATTAAGGTCTAAAGTTATAAATTTCTTTCAGTAATACCTAATGAGAGAGACTAATCAATTATTTGTATGCTTTACTTTTTGAGTAGGCTTGAGCTAAGGTAGAGAGTTCTAGAGCTGAGGAGCGGATTGCACACAGCATAGGGCAGAGCAATTGATACTGCATGTTCGGGAGTTTTGTAAATCTTCAGACGTGACAGTGCCTTACTTACCTCTATATCCACGGCCTGTTACAGAGGTTTTTCGATGACCTCTCCCTTAGGATGCACCACCATTCCTCCATGATGCCTGCTACACTCTATGCCTCGAGGACATTGATAGTACTGCTACACTCTATGCCTCGAGGACATTGATAGTACTGCTACACTCTATGCCTCAAGGACATTGATAGTACTGGTGGATATGCTCTGGGATGTGGACATTTTTCCCATTTGTCTTGCATCACCCTCCAGGACCGAGTACGCTTTTCGACATGTCCCTCTCGCCGAGAACGCATCAACCTAGCGACATACATAGTTTTTGGCATTTGATGATCTTCACCCAGGCTTCGCTCCAATAGATGTTAGGGCTGCCACGCCACTTAATTTTACCTCAGCCTAATGTTTGGGTTAGCAATCAGTGCCTAGTGCAGATTTTTCAAGTCTCTTAGTGCTTGAGAGGCCATGGAAAATCGTGCTCTTCCCCCATACCATCATACCCAAACATGCTCTGATGGTGGTGATAAAACTTTGCAAGCATGTGGGGGGGACCCACTCCTACATGCTTATAAAGTTTAGTCCCTATCAAAGCATTTTTGGGTTAGCAATTAGCGCCCAGTGCGGATTTTTCAAGTCTCTTGGTACTTGAGAGGCCATGGAAAATCCTGCTCTTTCCCATACCATCATACCCAAACATGCTTCAATGGTGACCAAACTTTGCGAGCTTGTTGAGGTGGGTCCCCTCCACATGCTTGCAAAGTTTGGTCACCATCAGAGCATGTTTGGATTAACAATTAGTGCCCAATGTGGATTTTTCAAGTCTCTTGGTGCTTGACAAGCAATGGAAAATCTTGCTCTTCCCCATGCCATCGTACCTAAACATACTCCGATGCTGACCAAACTTTGCAAGCATGTAGGGGGGACCCATCGTCGCATACTCGCAAAGTTTAGTCACCATCAGAGCATGTTTGGTCTAGCAATTAGGATGACCCAATGCAGATTTTTCACGTCTCTTAGTGCTTGAGACGCCATGGAAAATCTCACTCTTCCCCATGCCATCATACCTAAACATGCTTCGATTGTGACCAAACTTTGCAAGAATGTGGGTGGGACCACAACCACATGCTTGCAAAGTTTTGTTCCCATCGGAGCATGTTTGGTTTAGCAATTAGCCTAGTGTGGATTTTTCAAGTCTCTTGGTGCTTGAGAGGCCATGGAGAATCCCCCTCTTCCCCATGCCATCGTACCCAAACATGGTCGAATAGTAACAAAACTTTGCAAGCATGTGGGGGGGACCCACCCCCCCATTCTTACAAAGTTTGGTCACCATCGGAGCATGTTTGGATTAGCAATTAGTGTGAAGTGCGATTTTTTCAAGTCTCTTGGTGCTTGAGAGCCATGGAAAATCCCGCTCTTCCCCATGCCATTGTACCTAAACATGCTCCGATGGTGACCAAACTTTGCGAGCATGTGGGGGTGCCCCCCCTCCCCTCACATTGTCGCAAAGTTTGGTCACCATCAAGCATGTTTGGATTAGCAATTAGCACCCAGTGCGGATTTTTCAAGTCTCTTAGCACTTGAGACGCCATGGAAAATCCCGCTCTTCCCCATGCCATCGTACCTAAACATGCTCCGATGTGGGGGGACCCACCCCCACATTCTGGCAAAGTTTGGTCACCATCAAAGCATGGCCTCAAGCACCAAGAGACTTGAAAAATCCGCATTGGGAGCTAATTTCTAATCCAAACATGCTTCGATGGTTTGGTCACTCCCTCTCAAGCACCAAGAGACTTGAAAAATCCGCACTGGGTGCTAATTGCTAATCCAAACATGCTCCAATGGGTTTGCAAGCATGTAAGGATGGGTCCCCGCCACGTGCTTGCAAAGTTTGGTCACCATCAGCATTTTTGGGTACAATGGTATGGGGAAGAGTGGGAATCTCCATGGCCTCTCAAGCACCAAGAGACTTGAAAAATCTGCACTAGGCGTTAATTGCTAACCCAAACATGCCCCAATGGTGACCAAACTTTGTGGGCATGTGGGAACGGGTCCCCCCCACATGCTCGCAAAGTTTGGTCACCATCAGAGCATGTTTGGGTATGATGGCATGGGGATTTTCAACAAACAATATGATAGCCGTAGTGTTAAAAAATTCCAAAATCCATGAACATCAACTAAAATGCAATGATTCTCAATAATGAAAAAACTCATAATGATAAAAACATCAACTAAGTACATCAGAATGTGAGCTAACCCAGCCACTCTAGGTTTAGCCACTAACTCAAAAGATCAAGGCATAATGAAAATGAGCTACCCCATCTATTCTGAGGTTAGTCACTGCCAATAAATCTAAGTACAAAGTAAGTGAGCTAACCCAGCTAGTCTAAGTTTAGTCACTATCAAGATAGAGATCTAGTCAGCAGCACCCTCTCTAGCTCTCAAATACTCTCATGGTGGTCATCCACTCAAAGCCGAAAATGAGGGTGAAAACTTTGTTTTCGGCTCTGTACTCGATCAAGAGTGAGCCTGGTAGAAACCACTAGATGAGAGAACTGAAATGCCTCTAACTCCCACTTCCATTGCTAGAACTCAAGACTCCCCTGATGAAGTCAAATCTGCTGGTAGAACCGGCTTGCCACAGTCATGCTATGGGCGTCAAAAGAAAACCCATGATCATCCACTGTATCTTGGTCAAGGATTCACTTTGGCCTAGTACAACTTATCAGATAGTAGTCTACTCCCTTGCTATTGCCCTCACTGGCAATAACAACAAATACATCACCCTCTTGTAGCAAATCTGTCAGGTCTCATAGCTAGCCATGAACACACGACCTGTGTGCTCATCGAACAACACTGGATGTGAAGGATGCTCGGGGGAGAGTATTGTCTATATCCATGCATCTGCCCATCCTCTCGAGGCACAATGTGACCAATCGCTATCTATACATGCCTCCACAAAAGCATGCAAACCGTCATGTGTAAATCGTGGGGGCCACCATGCACATGCTCCTGATGGAATGTAAGCCCAAGGTGCTAGGTACTGTGTCACAATCATGGGAGGCTCTACGGTCAATCATGTCACCATCCACATGCCAAAAAAATCTCCTAACAATCTGAGCATCACGTTTGGGATACGATGATGCTACACTCCCACACAAATGTTGGGAGCACCACTCGACCACGTGGCCCGCATCTCTGAACCGCTTAGCATCCTGCCGGCAGTTGATGATGTCTTAGGGCATGTTTCACACATGCGCCCGCACCATCATGCTCTCCCTTCCCGTGACCAGTCTCAAAGAATGACCAAATCATTGGGATACTAAACTGCACATTCTTCCGATAAACCCATAAAACAAAGTCTAAGTTATTATTTTCTTTAAGATGTTTTATTGAATTTAGTTTAATTGCGAATATAAGAGAACCATAAGTACTACCTATAGAGCCAAAAGAACTGTCATGAGACGACTTGAACTGTGCACCACAACCATCCGACAAAACCCATCGCTGGCCACGTGTGATCCCACAATCTCGTAAAAAGTCGTCATGGAGACGAAAACAATGTTGCAAAAAATGTGCACCATGTGAATAATCATTCACTGATATAGAAATGATACTCTTGAATAATGACACGGGCCTCGGGGGTTCTTTCTATCCCATCTACATGGCTCTGCATGTCGATAGCTAATGTGGACCATAATAGCAAAACATGGTGAGGTAAGCAAGAGAGACGATTAGGACACAAAAAAATCAAATAAGTAATATAGCTCAAATACAGAACAAATATCTCTATATTATCTTAAGGAAGAGTTTCACAAAGATGCCACATGGTAAGAATTTAGAGGTTCGGGAAGAGGAAGAGGAGGGTTTGAGGAGACTTGGGTAGAATTTGATTTTGGAAGCCTCAAAAGACGTGCGAAGCACGGGTCCCCAACTAGTTAAATATAACCATTACCTGCTCCAAGAAGTAATACTCAGATTGTATCTTTTGAAAAGGTGTGAAGGTGTAGTTCTCTGCAAAATCAACCCACAAAGACGGCCACACCAATAGGAAACTCTGCTAGGCATGCTTAGAACTGATGATCCTACCACTTGGCACAATGACTATGCCGTATATAGGGGTAGATCTGCTCCCTAAATGTGGCTGTAAATAGACAACGTGATGTATGTTTGTCCACAAGCGTCAACTTCCTGGACTGCCCACCACCAAGAGCTGGTGTGTCACATACTTATAACGTCACCATGGCACTATCTCTTGGTCACTTGCATCAAGATCTACCATATGTAGATGTGCAAGTGAACCACATGATGTGCAATTGCTCTCCACACAAGGCATCCTATGGAAATGGGCATCCTCCGTGCATGCACACAAAAGAGAGTGGATGAAATCATGAGGACTACGAGGCAACTCTCTATGCCCACTAAGAGAACAAAACACATCATAAAAAAGTTGGAACTTAACATGGTAGCGACAACACGTGTCATGCTATCGTGAGTACCTCACAAACCAAGGCTTACACCCCTCAAATGACCTTTGCCCAATTTTAAGCTCTGGATATGATGCCAAAAACTGAGAATATAACTCTGTTTGGGTCATTTTAAGAAAGCAAACACCGTGCTCAATGAACACTCATCTTGTCACTCTCTTACGCAAAGATTTCTTGAAAACTGGCGAGGCACGACAATTTTCCTCCCAAAAACTTTCTATCAAGGCTCTAGTGGTTTTATCTAGTAGGAGATCATGCCTAGCTACACGACCACTACTTGCCCACAAAGCACCAACCTCATTGGCATATAAACTTTGCCGTCTAATAGACCCAACTCTAAGTGCATGTGGTGCTATGGAAAGGATACGAGATGTGGCACTCACCTTACCCTTCATTTGGGAGCTACTTATGGCTACCACAATAGCCCATCAAGAAGCCAAAGCGTCCGCAGAGTTCCTATTCTTGTTAACTGTATAGAAACGACGAACACTTTGTAGCACCGTCATGTCAGCTCTCCTCTCTTCGACCTCCAATGTTAGAAAGCGCCTTGGAGTTGGCCATGTTGGGCAGATCGATCAAAGCATCAAGCACGCATGCCTGTGATGAAGGCGTGAGGTCTTTAAAATAGGATTGGAAGATTGCATGGGCACGACGATGTAGCCCTAACTTTGATAGTTCTTTCCTATCCACACTATGGGTGCCCAAAGGAGGGGGGTGGGTTCTTGTGGAAGAGAAGGGGACTCAGGAAGGGCGGGTTCATGTGGATTATCTAAACTAAGGGGTAGTGGGGAGGGAAGAGGGCGGAAGGAGAGGAAGTGGAAGAGGAGGAGCAAGGCTTGGATTATTGCCAATGGAAGGTGTTGCTTTGTTAATGTGCTCTCCGCTCTTTCTTTCTTTCACGAGCTACCCTTTTCCTCTCCTCCTCTTGAACTTGGTGGACGGGGGGAAGTCTAGTCCTATCACGTTTTCGACTCCTATGACTTTGAGAACCCATTCTCAAAGAAGTAAGCTAAGAGAGAAAAAATTATGAAGGCTCAATGATGGGATAGTACTAGAGATAAGTGTGGGATAGTACTAGAGATGTGTGATTATATAGGAAAAATAGGTTATCCACTTCAAATCTTATTGGATTTCCTATGTAAGATTGATTGGATAATTATGATAAACATAAAGATATAAACTATTATCCACTTAAAAATCAATATTATTAATAATAAATATTTACAAGTCTAAATATTTATCATTACTAGATATATAAATATATTCTTTGTTTTATAATTATATAACTGCATTCTCTTTTATAATGCATTTTATTTAAATTTCATTCAAAGGTTTATCCTACACATAAAATATTTTCAAGTAATAATAAATTTAAAACATTAAAATTTTAAAATTAAATAACATGAACTTTACAAATAATACTATTTATCTAATTCTAAAATATAATCCTTTAAAATTAGTGATTTTAAATTCTTTTATATTAATATGTTATATATATTTTATTATTTAAAATTTTATATTTTATTTCTCTCTTTTTGAAAAATACTAAAAAAATAATAAATTAACTTTTTCAAAAATATATTTTGAAAAAAATGAGAAGGTGGGAAGGAGGTGCCATGTGTCACATGCGTGTATGACACGTGGTATTTTCTTGACATGTGGCACTATTATGGCTGATGTGGCATGCCATGTCAGCAAGTGCGAGGTGGCATGCAAAGGTGGCAAGAAGATGTGGCATTAACGATGACTAGGATGATGAGGTGGGGAGTCAACTAGGTTGACCATGTTGACATGGAGGGTGGAGGTGGAAAGGTGCTTATGTGGCTCCTCTCGAAGCTAATGCAGACATAAAGTGGCATGCATATATAAGATTTATACCTACCTACGCCTCATACATGGCATAATATCTAGGCTTTGAAGTTTACCAAGCCTAGATTTCTAAACCTAACTAGGATTGGTTTTAGACTTGAAAAGGGCAAAGTGCACACAATATGGGAATTTTCACTTGGGGGATTGAAAATGGACCTTCCCATACTCAAATTAAGCCAAAATTTTTTAAATAAATTCATGGAAACAAGAATATTGATCCCTAGAGTTTTTAGATTGAAAGATTCAATATTTGATTTTCTAGAACTAAATTACAATTGATTTAATGGGCCTCTAACAGTCATAACAAATTTTCCAAAGTAAATCTACAAAAATCCAACCGTCCGTTAGATTTGTAATTTTACCTTAGACCCACATTCCACTAATCTTCCCCAATCTAATCATCACTAGATCCATACAAATTGAGCATTTTAAATGGTGGATGTGGTGGGAGGACAAAATAGTATATTTTTAAACAATTCTAATGCCTTTTAAATAATATAGAAAATAGTATAACACATAAAAAATTACTCGATAAATCAAGTTAAGCTCTATGTTATTTGAATTTGTGATATGCAAAGTGGGAACGTCATATGAGTAATAATGTAAAAGTTATAGGCAATTTACTCACATTCAGTGTACTTGTCCAAACCTCCGATAAAGGCCTGTATACAATTTTGGTTCCCAAAGAAAATGGGATTTGCAATTATTGGATATTTGATTAGATTATAGCTTTAGGTGCCCAACTTTGCATATGACGTTTCATTAGAAGACCTTGAAGTGAAACTCCTTGTCTAACTAGGAGAGATTAGCTATTCTTCTTGGGCGCTCACTAAACGAAACTATCTTGCAACCACCCGTGCATATACATAAGCACACGTATATACAAGCACACACATGGTGCACGTACACATGTGATTATCAGCACACACAATCATACATATGCACACACAAAGTCGATACACATAGTCTCAGCGTGAGGGTAATGTGAGCCGCCTTCATTAAGGCTTCCATAGAAAAGGGTGCTATGTGCGCACACACTATTGACACATAAATGCACACACACTTGCATGCACATACGCACACATAGAGTTAGCATGTACACACTCAACACATATATGCATGTACACACTCAACACATACACACATACACTCTCACTCGTGTGCACACACATAAACACACACTTGTACGTGCACATAGAATCGACACATACATAATCACATACATGCATGTGCATGCAAACCACCCACACACGTACGCACACATGCACATGATGGACATACACATAAAGGCATACACATGTATACACACACTTTTGCAATGTTTGCATGTACACACATGCATAACACACACATTTATACACATGCACATACACGTGCATGCACTCTCGAGTGTGCACACATACACATATCCGCACGTATACATGTACACACATGCATACATAAGTGTACGTACATGTGTACACACATACACACATACATCCACACACAGGCACATACATGCACACCCACACTCTCTTGCACACATGTACATAGAGATGTACATGTGCATAATACATATAGGCACATGCACACACACTCTCATGTGTGTACACAAAATTGACACACACCTAATCACATACATACATATGCATGTACACACACCCACATATGTGCGCATACACACAAGTGTGTATGATGCACATACACGCGCACTCACATGCTTACACATAGACACTTGCACACACACATACATAGACATGTTAATACTACGCGCGTATGCACATACTTGAACGTACACACACATTACATGTGTACGTATGCATGCACACACACATATGTACACATGCACATATAGACCCGTGTGCATCCACACACACGTGCACACATATACTCTCTTGGGTGCGCACATATAGAGGAGACACATACACATGCATACACATAAGTGCACGCACACACAAGGGTAAACATAGTGTTGCACGCACACAAATGCACACATACGCTCTCTTGCGTATGTAGACATAGAGGAGACACATACATGTGCATACACATAAGTGCACGCACACACAAATGCACACATACACTCTCCTGCGTATGTAGACATAGAGGAGACACATACATGTGCATACACATAAGTGCACGCACACACAAGCGTAAACATAGTGCTGCATGCACACATGCGATTTTGTTAGACACACACAATCAAACATGTTCATACATGTAGTCTCAGCGTGATGGTAACTTGAGAGCCACGTTCATTAAGGCTTTAATACGTAAAGGTGCACTCACACAGACATATGTGCGTACACACTATTGACACATACACACACACTCGTACACACAGAGAGAGTTAGCACACACACACTCGACACACACATGCACACATATACATACATACACTTCCATGTGTGTGCACATACATAAACATATAGAATTGACACAACACAATCACACACACTTATACATGCACATAGAACCGACAAATACATGCATATGCATGCATGCATACCCACACACATGCATTTATGTGCATACACATAAACGTATACACATATACACACACTTGCATGCTTGCATATACACACTTGTACACACTTGCATGCTTGCATATACACACTTGTACACATATACACAACACACATATATACGCATGCACATGCAACGTGCATGCACACACTCGAGAGTGTAAACACACACACGTGCACGTATGCAAGTACACACATGCACACATAAGTGTTCGTGCATGTGCACACGTACACATATACACACATACATGCATGTACACACACGTGCCTCCACACATAAGTGTTCGTGCATGTGCACACGTACACATATACACACATACATGCATGTACATACACATGTGCCTCCACACATAAGCACATAGATGCATACCCGCACTCTCTTGTGTACACGCACACAGAGATATATGTGTGCACACATCGGTGCATGCACACATAAACACACACCAAGCGACGCACTCACATGCACACACCAAGCGACGCACTCACATGCATGGGTACGTAGAGTTGACACACATAGTTGACACACACATAGTCTGGGCGTGAGGGTAGCGTGAGCCGTCTTCATTAAGTCTTTACTACTTGATCATACACTCACATAGACATGTGCACACACTATCTACATAAAGAGGCATACACTCGCATGCGTTGAAATTTGAGAGAATCTATAAATATGATGAAAAGGTGAGAAGAATCTACTGGGAGAGAATAAAGGGTAGCATGAGAAGATTTAAGAATCTGTAAATGTGTGAGAACCTGTGAAAAGGTGAGAAGAGAGAGATGTGTGGGTTAGAGAGGTGTGAATCCACACACATGTACACATATATATTTATAGTAGTGTTCATCCCAACAAAACATATGCACATTTCACACTATGAGTGTATTCATACATGTAGTCACTCATATTCGAATGTAAGCTCTCAAGTTGATACATAAGGCAATTAAAATATTATTTCAAGGTGATTAATGAGTTTTGTTTCTAGCGCGGGTCCATGACTTGCATGCTCTCTCTTGCCACATGCTCCCTCTTTTGAAGACAACACAATGCCATAGCTCAAGAAACAATAAGAGAAACTAATCCCATATCTACCATGGGAGAGATCCAAGAGCTCCTTTCTAGCTACTTCCACATGCCAACAATGTAATACAAAGAGTAACGTGCCACATGCCAACAATGTGATACAAAAGAGGGTTTGTATATATATATTCTCTTTCAAGAGTGGTGCTTTTTGTTACACCGCGTGGGTTATGAGGCCGATTGCTTGCACGTCAAGGAAACACGTTTGGTCACGTTTCTCTACTAAATAAAAATGGCGATGGCGGGCAGGAGATGGCAAAGGCGGGGACGGCTGCTAGTGCTACCATGGCTGCATCAATGAGCTATTCTTCTTCAATGGTGAAGGTGATCCGATTTCTGAAGTTCAGAAGTCTCACATATGCTCTTTCCTTCTCTAATGTAAATGGTCTGATCAGAGGGGGTGTTTTTTTGATGCAGGGCGAATGTGTTTTGGGCTCTCTTTTTTCTCCATCGCTCAGTGGAGCGAGCTTGGCATGGGAGCCCAGAAGCTGTTCTAGGTTTTCTGCCGAAAAATGCCCTTCCAACGTCGTGGCCGTGGCTGCCCCACCCCGCCCTCAAGAAAGGCGCCCTGCATCCACCGGCTCTGTGAGTACTCTCTTATGCTTGTTGCCTTTTCTTTCTTCTAGAATAACCTTTTTATGCCTTCTTTCCATTAGTATGTTGCTAAAATTTTTTTCCTTCCTTTTCTTTTTCACTTTCATTCCAAAAAAAAGAAGACTCTCATTCCTTTTTTCATTACTATGTTGCTATATATTTATTTTTTTGGCTTCTTTTCTTGTTTTACTTTCATTAAAAAAAAGGAATTTCATCCCATGTACTTTCTTTCCCTTTTTAGAAGAAGGGATAAGATGGATGCGTACTAAACATCATGGTTTACCTGCAAAGAGTTGATTTTTTCTGTTCTCAATTTTCACCACACTTTCCAATGCTCTGGAGAATGCTCAAGGAGGGAACTAGTGAAAGACCCTGTCATGTCGAAACGTTACATTATGTTGTGGGAAGATAATATACCCTTTTTAGTTATCACATGAAGAGGTTAAAAGTGTGGTTTTTGAGGTGTGGAATTCTCAGGGGAGAATGGAGTAAAAACTGTGATTGCTACTAAACATACTGTCCTGGTTGACATGCACTTGTTGGTTGAGGGATGTCAGGGAAGCTACAAACCTTCTCTTAGCTCTGAAACAGAGAATAACTGTCCTTGGAGAGAAGTTTAGTCTTACATTAGCCTGTACTTGTATGTTTCTCTAGTCTAAACGAAGGCATTTTCTTGCATGTTCAACAGGGAGTATTCAATAGTGTGTTGCTCGTGTACCTCTGCCATACCCTACTGCTCTATGGCCTCTCCTAGTCTCTTCCTTTCTTGCCTTGGATATTCTCCGATGAGGGAGTGTGCGTCGAGTGTTATGGCTTGTTTATTGGCCTGGCTGCCGTGGTCATTTTGAGCCTGTTTAGCTGTCCAAAACCTGCCAAATATGCTCAGTCTTGCTGGCTTCATACTTGCCTGTGCCTTTGTTTGCCTTTATCTGCTTTTTCATTCCTTTGATTCCCTGTTCCACCTGATCATATGTGCTGTACTTTTTTGTCCAAAAGTGATGATGACTGCATTTATTTTTGGATAAAATTGTAGGTGAAGCAGGCTATGACGATGACAGAGAAAATTCTTGCCCGGGCTAGTGAAAAGCGAAGCTTGTCTCCTGGCGAAAATACGTGGGTCAATACGGACATCTTAATGACGCACGATATTTGTGGACCAGGGACCATTGGAATTTTCAAAGAAGAATTTGGAGTGGATGCCAAAGTAAGTGTTTGCATTCTGCACTTCAATGCAGAGCAATCTTGAAAATGAAAATCTAGAAGTAGCATCAACTGATTCTCTGATCACTTGCAATGCTTTTGAATTAGGTTTGGGACCGTGAGAAGATTGTGATCATCCCAGATCACTACATTTTTACAGCAGATGGGCGGGCAAATCGCAATGTGGACATCATCAGAGAGTTTGCACACGAGCAAAACATCAAGTATTTCTATGATATAACAGACATTAGCAATTTCAAGGTGATGTTGTAGCATTGTTGGCTAATCATCCTGCTTTCTGTTGTCATTGGTGCGATTGTAGGGTAGGATGTTTCTTGAGTTATATCACAGAAGTTTAGGAGAAGTGCTGAATGGCTGTCTTTCTTTATGGATAGGTAAATCCAGATTACAAGGGGGTCTGCCATGTGGCACTGGCACAAGAAGGCCATTGTAGACCTGGCGAGGTTTGTATCATTGCATTTAGTCATCTTTTGCGTTGTTCTCTCTTTTAATCTTGAGATAATGGTGTACCTGATGATGCGAAGCTTTTGAACATGAATCTGTTTTCAGGTTCTTTTTGGTACCGATTCCCATACTTGCACTGCTGGAGCATTTGGGCAATTTGCCACTGGTATTGGAAATACAGATGCAGGATTCATTATGGGTACAGGGAAGCTACTTGTGAAGGTGAAGTTTTTGATTAGTGGTGGCCAGTTTCAGATCATTTGGGCTGTAACCTAAGCTTATTTGACATGCACCCAGTCTGTGCAATGCATGGTGAATAATGGGTTGGAGCTGTGCAGATGCGCCTCTTCATGTTCTAGTTGTCTGCTAGGTTTGGGATTAATGTAAGGACTTTTGTATATCAGGTGCCTCCAACCCTGAGGTTTATTCTGGATGGAGAGATGCCTAGCTTTTTGCATGCAAAAGATTTGATTCTACAGGTAAGGCTTTAAGCATCGTCATTCTGAGGATGTATTTATTTATAACTTGAATTTCTAGAATGGTTTGATTCTTTTTATTCAATGTTGCTGCTTTTTGTTGCTACGGTGGGCAGATAATTGGTAAAATAACGGTAGCAGGAGCTACATACAAGGCTATGGAATTTCTTGGGTCTGTTGTGGATAGTATGACGGTGAGCTAGTTTGCAGTGTTTTTTCTCTCTTCATTTGCTTGTCTGTAGAGTAGGCTGCAGCATGCTTCCATATAGTTGTGGGTTACTAATCTGCTGCTGTAATACGACTGATGACTGTAAGCTAATTTAAGGAAAATTTTAATGCTTTCTCTATTGTCTAGAGTAGACTGCAGCATAGCTTCCTTACAGTTGTCTGACATGTCTGTGAGTATTGCTGGCTTTTACAGATACCTGATTGTGTTTTCTGGACAGATGGAAGATCGGATGACTCTTTGTAACATGGTGATCGAAGCTGGTGGGAAGAATGGCATTATTGCTGCAGATCAAGTCACGTTCAATTACCTTGAGGTTTGCAATGTGGCATCAGACTACTTGAAATTATGTGTTGTGCAAAAGATCGTGTTTCTGGCACATTTGAAACCTTCTCCTCAGTGTTGTCTACTTTGTGTACTCTCTTAATAACGTATTCAGGGGAAGAATACCAAACCTTATGAGCCAGTCTATACTGATGACTCTGCAAGGTAAATACGTAGTGCCACGATTTTGACTTGTAAAAAAACCCTTAACAAATCATACATCTGTTTCAAAACATGTTGTAATCTGGTTCTTTTCTTTTGGCAATGTTGCTTGTGTTCAGGGTCACTGCAGAGTACAAATTCAATGTTTCCAAGCTGGAGCCGGTTGTTGCAAAGGTATTTCTTGCTGCTAATGTAGCTGGCATTCATAGTTCCAATGAAATGCATTTCATACCTTTTGAAAAGTATGAAATGTTTCTAAAACGTCTTGTACATTCTATACTCATTTTTTAATTTGTTGAAAAAATGTATATTGCCACCTGGATGCCACCTGGCAACTATGCTGACAGTTCATGTTCATGAAACATAGCCATGCACTCTACGCACGGAAGCATATGGTACACAATGTGCTTGGTCAACATTGAGATCGATGCAGATTCACAATTATGACAAGAAACTCTGAGAGGAGTCATGCCTAGTGTGTTCACTATAATTACCATCATTAACATTCAACTCTAAATTAGAGGCTTATTTACAGCTACATTTCCATGGTTACCAATTCTATATTATTGAAAGGTTCAATGTTATTCAATTAATCATGGTATATGTCCTAAATGTTGATTGCAGCCACATTCACCAGACAATCGTGCTCTTGCGAGAGAGTGCAAAGATGTAAAGATTGACAGGGTCTACATTGGTTCATGCACGGGTGGAAAAACGGAAGACTTTTTGGCGGCTGCAAAGCTGTTGAATGCCTCTGTATGTATTTTGGGCTTTACTACCTTCTCAACTGCTAGCTGTGCTCTCTCAGCTTAGCTGGCACTTCTTTGTTTGTGTGCATCCGTTGAACTTTTGGAACTATTTTTTTGTACTTTTGTAGGGTCAGAAGGTTAAGGTGCCCACATTTTTGGTTCCAGCTACTCAAAAGGTCTGATGCTTATACCTAGCTCCATGCAAACAGGGTCTTACTTTTGTGTTTTTATTTATTGTGCACATTGGAGTTTGCAGCTGATATTCAGATTGATTCTTCCCACTCTTGGACTCACGTGAGCTGTGTTATTTTTTTGTGCTCTCTTTGATGGTGGACATTAAGATGTGTAGTAAAATGCATTCTGCTTCCCTACACTTCTAGTTTAGTTTCTTACTCACTTCTGTGTTGCTGTGTTTTTTTCTGATCCTCCTCACAATCATCAATCCTGCAGGTTGAGGACCCGAAAAAAAACTTGTAACTGTCCTTTAAAAAAGAAAAAAAACAGACCATCTGTCTCATGTGCTGCCCTCCCTCAGTTTAGATCGGCTGAGAGGAGTTTTAAGCAGAAATTCAAGTTGCTTTGTGGACTGTTGAAGCTCCTAGTAGGGAGCTGGCTTCATATCACAAAACGGGAACTGTCCTTCACTGCCTCAGCAGGGGCTTGAGTCCAGAATGAGGCCTGGCTGGGGTAACTAAATACAGTCTTGGTTGCCTAGATGTGTGCTTTGCTCCACGGGCAGGGATTGCTCTTGTACTTTCTGATACAAGGCACCTAAGGCTGTATTTCAAGCAAAGAAAAAAGTACTATGCCAAACCCTCGTACTTGATGACGCTGCAGATACATCTTACAGACAGTGAGTGCCCATATGAATGCTGAACAATGGAGTACAGCATATTCCTGTGTCCACCTCCTCTTTGTCAGATACGATTGTCTCCATCTCCTCTCTGTACGTACTGCTTGTAACTCCTTTGCGATCACCTATAGGATCCACGTTGTGGTGTCTTTCTCAATGTGACCTTTGGTGATGAAACGTGAAGTTCTCAATTTATATGACAGTGAATTCCCAAGAATCCTGGCATCTTGATAAAGCCCTACTTGGTCAGGAAGATAAAGTGGTCTCTGCATAGATTCATTTTGGAATGGAAGTGTGCCAGGCTGGACCCTTCTTCAAAGATACATTCCCAATAACTATCTTCCACTCTTGTTTGGTTGATCTGGCTGCATCCCAAAGTCCATGACATTGTCTAGCAGGTGATCCATGCATAATACAAATGGCCAGTGTCAGCCCGAGTAGCTAATTGCATTGAGGAAGATCAGTCGGACGCCCATGTGAGGTCTTGTTTCTACCCTTCCATGTAATGGATCATCTGAATTTACATGATCAACTGAATGACGCATTATTGTGAATTAGGTAAGCTGCACAGAGAGAGAGAGAGAGAGAGAGAGAGAGAGAGAGAGAGAGAGTGAATAGTGGTATATTTTTCCTTGGCATCTGTAAGGTTTGGGTGGATGTGTATACGCTGTCAGTACCTGGAGCTGATGGTAAGACGTGTGCACAAATTTTCGAGGCAGCTGGCTGTGAGGCTCCTGCTAGTCCATCGTGTGCAGCATGTATGGGCGGCCCCAGAGATACTTATGCTCGCATGAACGAGCCACAGGTTATTTCCAATGTTTTCTTTTTGGATGTGGTGGTGAAGTGTTTGGTATCATGCCTCTCATTGTGGGTGGGTGGAGGGGGGCTCTATTTCTAATCTTAATGCAGAGGTGGCTCTATTTTTATGGTTGTACTGGTGTTGTTTGTGTGTTTCATTGTATTACAGGTTTGTGTGTCTACTACAAACAGGAATTTTCCAGGAAGAATGGGCCACAAGGATTCCCAAGTTTACTTAGCATCCCCTTACACAGCTGCCGCCTCAGCTTTGACAGGTTTTGTGACAGATCCTCGGGAATTTTTGTAGATATTACCCAAGCCGTGAGCCAGATGAGGATAGCCTGTTTTTTTGAGACAAATGTAACGGTGAGTTGGGCATATGTTTTTCCGACCATGTGGAACCCAAGTGCATACTAATCTTGTTGTTTCTATTACGTAATTCCCATGTATTTTCTGCCTTATGCTATTTTTAATATCAAATGAATATTATATTTGAGCTTTATATATATATTTTTGGTTGAATAAAATATAAGATTCTATTTGTGTGTTATAGTTTCTACCGCATGATCGCATATATGTTTTTTAATCTAAGTACGAAGGAAACGCAAGAAGCATATATGTTCTTTTTTTTCTACGACTCTTTTATTTCCACAGGGAGATGGGATATGCAAGTGTTTTTACTTCAAAAAAAAATAAAATCTACATCATGTTGAACTTGAAAGCCTTCTGTAAGGTTATCATGTAGACCTAGTACTTATGTACGGAGTTGGTTCTTCCAAGAGGAAAAAACTAAAATATCGAGGGTAAGGGCCATTGAAGGTTGTAGAGCTCACCTCCCAAGGAGTAGCTCGCATCGAGACCATTGATAGAATTGAGATGTAGGGCTATATAAATGTTATCAAACTCAACAAATACTATAGATCCTTAGCCCAAGACATGTTGGAGTAGTCACTCAAAAAGAACAAGAAAAGCTGAAACAAGGCGAGCTTAAGAAGGAAGCACAGATAGAGGCTAAGGTGAGGGTAGCTAAAACTAAAGCAAAACAAAATGGACTACACTCCAAATAAACATGGCTACACTAACCTTGATTGACCTTGAGATAGAGCATGCTTGGCTCAAATTAGGATCTCTATGGAAGGAAAAACAAGTAATTTTTCGTAATGATTGACTTGGGAGTATTACAACTTACTCTCGTATGAAACATGGGTGTAACTGAAGAAGCCAAAGTTGGAGCCAACATCAGCCAAAGTTAAAAGTGTGCATGTGAGAACAATAGGGACTCTTGGGAAGTTTAAATGTTAATTCTTTCACCAAAAATAACCCTTGGCTTTGTATGTTTTTGCCTATTGGTGGTGACTTGGAAGAGAGTGCGGTTTGGGCAAAGTTGGATCTTAGCTATGGCTTACGAAGCTGATTGAGAGAAAAGGACTACATTGCCACTATGGAATGCCTTAAGACTTCAACAAATCTGAGCAACCACAGTTGCCTAAGGTGCTATTATATCTTCCTACACTCGACATGCCATAAGCACCCAAGAGCAAAGATGCCAGTGTGATAGGTAAAGGCTAGAATCCCATCCCACACTGAAACTCTAAGAATCAGTAGCCTCATGTTCATCGCTATTGGGTTCCCAACTATCTGTTAAAGACACATGGATACTACGAAGGGAATAGGAAGGTGTGGGTACCCAAACCACGAAACCCTCAAGCAAAGACATTTGTGTAAAAACCTTGTGACCGAACGTCAATCACCTAATTTAACTACTACAACCAAACCAGCTAGGAAAAGTTGAAAAAGGAACAGGAAGTAGAAATGGGTCTTGCGACCAAGCACACCAACCTTCCAAGTCAAGTAACAAAGAAGGTATGGGTGCCGAAAAGAAAACTAAGTTGAAAAACTAAGCTCACTACATCGAGCTGTAGGGTTGAGACTAGGTGGGAATGGTGATGGAATCTTGACCATTGCAAATGTGACTAGGAAGCCACAAGAACCCAAAAAAGAGCCACAAGAACCTTTCCAAGTCAACATCACAAAGGATGCTAAGCAAACTAGGGTAAACAAGTGAATTACTCAATTTCCTACCCCAAGGACAAAGCTATCGTAAATAGACCCATAAGACCACATGTCCTAGCAGGACATGTTCACACAAGAACCTACTCTAGATTTTATGGACTGGCTGATTCAATGGATGAAGCAGGGGTTGGTTGTGTTTCACTAATGAATTGCAAATACTACACCAACACAACCCTTCTACATCAAGATCTTCATCCACATGCTTGGGCCTATTTCCATGGAGCATGCGAATCAGGCCAGCAAATCACAACAATCCTGTAAATGGGCCTCAGAGGACTAACTACTAATACTAACACCCCTCTAGAAAACCTCAGATTTTCCATTGTGATTCTATAGAAGCACATCACATATCATTTGCTCAAAGTCATCCTGGAAGTATAAAATCATTGCATCATGATTTAATCTAGACCTTAACATGGCCAGCACCTCCCATAGATAGGTATAATAGAGTGGATATGCACAAGGTCTATCACTTGCACATGATCATGCAAGTGAAGTCTGCAAACACGGATAACACAATGGATATTCACAAGGTTTATCACTTGTACAAGGGTGACCAAGATGAGTAAGCAAGCATGCTCCACAGAATTTCACACAGTGCCTCACAAAGCATGCCAATACGGTGGTGAACCCCTACAAATTTTAAGCCACACTGTGAGGATTCCATTACCAAAAGATCAGCCTAAAGAATGTGAGGTAGACACCTTGGACATGAAGTAATACAAAGAGAGCCAGAGAGGGTTCATCAGTTATAGCAGATACAAAGAAGTTGGTGGCACAACTTGGCTTAAGCTCTCTAGAACAAGCACCAAAGAAGAGAGGAAAGAAGACTACTAATCGACCCCTTTCTATTTCTCCGCCCACTTCCACTCATGCTAAAGGACACGAGAGTACTAGAGAAGAAGCCCCTAGCCCGCAGAATCCACTGGGCCTAGCATGCCACTCTAGGAGCAATAACATCGCCAACCTCTACCACACCATCAAGTTCCCTTTGTCTCTCTTTGAGATTTAGAGGGCCCATTCGAATTGGAAGATAATTCTTTTGAACCCGCATCTTCCAAGATGCATGCACAAGAGAGCAATCAAGTTAGTTCTGCGGAAGAGGTGGATATTGTGGCCAACAAGTGCTAGAAGCAGGAAGCAACCCAGAGTGAAGAAGAAAGCTTCAAGACATTCTGCCTACAACTGCAAGATATGGATGCCACATCAAGGTGGGTGGTAATCCATGCACTGGGAAACGACCTTGTCCATTTCCTGCACTAAAGCACAACAAAGTGGAGGAATACATGAAGCAAGGAGAGGGAAGATTACAAGATGGAGGCGTACATCTCCGACCTTAACATCCTTTCTGCCCAAATGATGGAGCACAATTTTCATATGCAAGCTTTCGCCAACCACTTACTTAAACGCCATGCAAGCATAACAACAAGGCTCAATGCATAACTGCTGATGGAAAAAATGGATTTGGTCACTAAGGAGGCGGAGCCATTAAGTTCAAGAACTTCTCCAGCTAGAATCTCATAGGCAAGAGGCAATTAAAGAAAGGTGTTGCCGGATGCAATTGTCTAAGTAGACTGCCTTGTAGAGAAGCAAAACACCGAGGTGGCAGTTGTAGGCTAAAGCACAAACACAATTGCTGGATCTATAAATAGAGCTTTCCAATGTCGAGGATGATCGCAAGGCCTTGGAGAAACGGTAAGAGGAGAAAGATAGAGAACTCAAGGCTATCAAATTTGGGTTCAAAGCACAAATGGCTACCAAATGGTTAGAGGAGAAAGATAGAGAACTCAAGGCTACCAAATCTAGGCTCAAAGCACAAACGACAGCATTGGAAGGGAATATAGGATATTTATGAGATCATCCCCCGTGAGAGCTATGAAATCTAGGTCAGCGATCTCAAGGACACATTGCAAGCCTTCAAACAGAATGCGTGACCATGCTAGATAGCCACTAAAAGGTCATTTCTCACCTGAATAATGAGTAGATCCTCGATGCCCACTTAGTGTGATAGCTAGATTGTAGGCAGAAGTGAGTGCTTCAGAAGGACAAAGATGATCTCATCCTATAAAATCTATAGCTCCAAGATGCTCATGAAAATAGATTTGGTAGCTCATCAGGTACATAACATTAACTTAAGTGAAGAACTATCCCAGGGGATTTGGTGCTCATTCAATAGAATAATACTCGATATGTCGATGCCACCATCATAATGGTTGTACTCACGAGGGCCCTCAAAGTCAATGAGGGTCACTCCATGTATATTTACCCATTACACCCCATTGTCCTTAACTTCAGATGGGTACTCATTAACTGTACTAACTTTAGTGAGGGGAAGAACCTCTAGAACTAAATAAACCATCTAACATCAACTCTTTTATAGCTTCCCTTCCTAAAATACAAGAAATCCTAAATTGGATGCTAACGCACAGTTGGGTTGACATGTGCTAATCCATAATACTAAACTATATCATCCTTATGGTATTTTATGACCTTTTGATTTCATTTGTGCACATTTACAAGCCTTATTAATAAAATTAGTTAATGACTTTGACTAGGTGCACATTGAGTACCCCTCATTCCCCGAGTCATTCACTAAGGAAGAGAATTTGCATGCTTTACATGATTTATTTCTCACAAAGAAACCACTGTTGCCTTCCAATGATGGGGATAGAGATAAAAGGGATGAAGAAGAGGGCAACACCTATTCGGTTTACTCTAATAACCTCTTATTTATCTAGCGTTTATGATAACAAAAATAAGGAAGATACTAACACACCATTAATTGAGAGAGTATTCCTCTCTTCTTCCTTTGATTTTCCCACTAACACTCTCGACCCAAGGAACCACTGGATGGCCAGCTAGAGGCCAAGGCCTGCACTCTTCACCATGAATAAGACATGACGGGTTCTACCTTTGATCCTATACTTGATCTCTCGGCTCTAGAATATGAGAAAATCATCATGAATGGAAATCCCTTACTAAAGCCTCATCTAATGTGACAAGCTCTCTTATAGATCACTCGATTTGACCCCACCACTCCAATCCAAGTAGAAGCCTATGCAATAGGGGTCCAGCCAAGTACTATTGTACCATATCCTTTAGTGGATGACATGGGAATAGATCACCTTGAAACATTGTGGTCCAATGTAGCCAAAGGATCAAGGTTTGCCAACCTGTGGCTAGCTGCCTTGCTTGAGAAATGAGTCATCACATTCATGATCGCCCATGCTTACAATTGGTGGTGCCGTGAGCGTTCAGCCGAGTTATAGGGTGGTTATGAAGAGATAATTATTAATGTTGATGGCTAGTTTGCGATCAAAAACTCTGGTATCCAGCCGGCCTAGAGATTATCCTTCCTCACCCATCAAAGAATATGTTGATATATACAGGGCATATTTAAGGCACCTTCGTGTTGACCCATTTTTTATGCTAATCAAATGAAGGTTTACTGTCCAGGAATTCCATGGCGTGCTCGTGATTCTCACTTGATCTACAATTTTCCTTACTTTGAGCATAACTTCTTTGATACATTGAACCAACAATGGTAGTTCATGCGAGGTTCATGCTTACTACTCTCCATGCATGGCAAGCAATTCTCTTGATCCCGCCATCATAGCTATTGTCAAGTTCTTCAAGCTAATCATTCTTCTGATTTAACATTCAAGATTATTATGTCCATAGCTATAACAAGGAAGGCATGTGCTTTGACCTCAACAAAGGGTCCTTGGACACTAGCGGCATCATATACTACTATCATCGCCTCCACTGTTGCCTACCCTCATACATGCATACAACATTTGAGGACATGATTAACACAAATTTATGGAGGTCACTCTACTTCCTATGTTGCACCCTCCATGTCCTCTAGATAAGATAGAACCGCTATAAGGAATATCTGGGGCAGTAAGCCTTGTGGGAGGCTGCGACAATAGATTCCGAGGATGGAATCTCCATTAGGTAGGGGCTATGTTAACCCCATTTTGGGTTAACTTAGCATCTCTCCATTACATATAAGCGAGATAGCATAATATTTTCATGAAACAACACTCTAAACGTTGTAATTATGAGAATGGTTGGAAATGCCATAAAACTATGTCTCTTGTCAGCTTGTAGTTCATCTTTGATTAAGTTTTGGGCATAAGGGGCCAGTTATATAAATAACAACATTCTCATAATATAAGACACAATCCCCCTTTGAGCCAACTGAGTCTAGTCTTATGTCCTTGCTCTCTTGTGTTAATGGTGTTAGAGAGAGAGTTGAGAGAAAGATACATTCTTGATGCATGTTTCTCTTATGCTTGTGTTCTTGAGTGTGAGAGGAGTGAGTGTCCTTGTATGGAAAAAGACAACCTCATGGTGATAGCTTGAGGAAGAGGCAAGAGAGTGGAGCTAGCTACCACTAGTAACGCTTGGAGTCTATAGATATACAAACTTGGACAATGGCAAGTTCCCCACAAGAAGTTCAGGTAAGCATCGTCCATTGCACTAGGAGAGGGATGGTGTAGGCTAATCCCAAGCCTACAAAAGCATTGTACTTTGTGAAGTTTTCAATAGATCAATCCAACACATTAGTTGGTATGTAAAATGCGAAGAAATCGTGGAAGGGGTCCTTGATTTCGGAGGGCAAACTTGTCTCCTCAGTTTCAAGAGTCCTAAAATCGTGGGGCGGAGGCAAAAATGAATGGGGGAACCCCCTAGGATTATGGCAAATGAGGCATCGTTTGCGCTGTATGCCGCTGGTGGGACGTAGCTCTCTCCCGTCTGACAGTTGGGGAAAGGCTAGCAAAAGCGGCCTTTCCCATTCGAAAACCAGCTCGTGGGGCTACTGCCGCTCGCTAGGTTTCCGCCCGAGAAAGACCTCTTGATGGCCTTTCCCTACTCTATTCACATTTAACTGGCCCCTCCCACCCCCTTTCCTACCCAACCCACCTTCAAACCCTCCTTAACACACATAAAACCCTAAACACATTGTGGCTTACACATGCACCCACCCCATTACCCACAAACACACACACACACATCAAAACACATCATCCTACACATGCACTCATTAGCTTACACAAGCACACACCCCATTACCCATAAAACACACCGTCCTACACATGCACCTCCCACACACACATGCGTGTGCGCGTACACACACACACCGTCCTGCACATGCACCCACCCCACACACCCGTGCACACACACACCCACACACATACGATACATTAAAAAGAAAAGAAGCATCGTTGCTTACACACAAAATTTAAAAAAAAAGCATCCCATAAATCATTGCTTACATAACATTAATTAGAAAACATACCCAAACACTAAAACCCCAAAAAGTAATCCCTCCCAAATTGCCTGAATTAAAAGAGCAAAGAATAAAATTAAAACCCCTTCCACGATTTCTTCGCATTTTTCCACCTCTTCACCGACTGCAACCGGTGGTTGGGCAAAGAAAATCGGGCCCATCCCAACCTGGAAGTCTGAAGAAGAGAATCCAAGCCATAAGGTAAGATTGCATTGAATGCATTCCCATTCACATGTCTTTTGTGTTAGTAGTTAATATTATTTTATTTGCTGGGCTTCTTTGGGATTTACATGTTCTCTACGTCAGTATAATGAGTAGTGTTGTATTTGTTGTAGGATTGTCATACATCCTGACAAAGAGAATATTAATCCCAATCTCAATCCAGCAAAGCAACTAAAACCATTCGTGACATCAAGAATGGCAAGAGAAATGATAAAAGAGAAGAAGTTCAAGGTGGTTTAACGAGATATAGTGGATGAGTTTGTAACCAACAATACAGTTTCAGCTCTGCGGATATTCAATACGCCATGGATTCAAGTGGAGTCAGTTGTAAGGGTTATAGTGCCATCCAGAAGTCAGTGTTATCCCTCCTTGAGGTCAAAGGCATTAAAGCAAAGCTACTTCCAACACCTACAAAAGTTTGGAGACATATGGAGGAATTAAACACAGAACAGCTTCACTATGTTAGTCACTCATACCACATTGTAGGAGAGTTTAAGGGAGAAGGTGGCAGCATATTCTACAATGAACACAACAATATATTCATGGACTTGGAGCTCTTGCAAAAAAGAATGGTGGAATTCTATGATATTACATTTGAGGAGGTAGGAGGTGTACTTCAGTTTGTCATCAAAGCTTGATGAGTGCGAGACTATCAAGGAGAAAAAGACGGAAAGGGTCACAATAACACTTATGAATAGGGCTCTTTGTAATTGCAGTAGGGATGATCCAAAGTATTTTAATGTGCAGTCCGAGATGAACATCTAGTGGCTAGGTTCATTTGAGGTCAAGAAAGAGGACCATGAATCCTTGTTTTGGATATTTCATCAGACACATATCCCCAATCTCATCAAAGAACAGATGAATGCAAACAGGATGCTCCATGTAGAGAAAAAGGAGAAATTTCAAGTCTAATGGCATTTTTTGTGGGTGATTTGAAGACTCTCAAGTCCTTATTTAATTGCAACAAAGAGGCCAATGCAAAGTCTCCATGCCTTTACTGCATGGACTCTGCAAAGGTGATGGACTGTAAGTGGTGGAGACGACCACCGAACAGACAAATTTTGGATGATAACTTTAAACTAGTGTTTGAGATTCCTCTTTCTAATGTGCATATATGCATGCTTCATGCTTTGTGTCATATCATAGAGAAACTGGTATATCTCCATATTGGTTTTGCTTGAAAGATCAAGAATGTAGCAGAGAGGAAAGAAGCCATCTGTGCATTGGAGAAGGTGCTATCAGAAATTGGACTATATGGAGGTAATGTCCAAATTGTGAAAGACACTAACACGTCATAAAATGAAAAGGAAATTCCAATGAAGCCCGCCATTGGAGGTGTTAAGGCAAGAAGATTTCTTTCCAAGCCAATGAATAATCTCAGCAACACCAACCTACAAAGTTAGGAAAGCAATATACAACAACCTACACAAGTTCGAATCGAATACCAACAGTGGAAAAAGCTTCATAATGTAGTGAAAGACCATGAAGGTGCTTCAAGGAATGTCAAAGCAGATGTTTGGCGTTCAATTGAGACTTTGTTCCAAATGTGTGAGAAAGTCAACTACTCCCAGGAAGACAAAAAGAGCTTTCAAGACAACTTACAAGCGTTCAAAAAAGCATTCAGAGTTGCTTGGACTAACACCAACATTACACATGGTTGCTCTTCGGGACGCTCTTGGGGTAATTGCTCTTCCGGACGCTCTTGGGGTGTGTAAGATTCCTCCCTCCGGCTTTTGAGGTGTGCAGGTGTAAGAACCTCCCCTTCTGATCTTATAATTATTCCCCTCTCTGAAATAAAAGAAAGATCCTGTTTTACCCTGTTTTGACCTAAAGAAAGAAAATATTCTAGAAAGAGGTTATTCAATTTTTAGATATTTCTGGATGAAAAAATATCTCTTCTTATTAAAATAAATTTTCCCAAAACAGAAGTTCAAAAAATATTTTCAGAAGGTGCATTAGAAATAAATTATAATCTGTTCAAAAGGCCTTATCCTGAGGGTCCGGATTTTCAAAAAATTTTAGATTAAGGTTCTGAGGGACCAATTAGATTAATCCAAATGTAGGGAGGAGATAAATTGAAGAAATAAAGAAAATCCTCCCAAAAATGAGTAAATACTCACATAAGATGAAGAGTTGATTAAGGACAAGGATATTAGTTAAAAAAAGAAGAGATATTTAGAGAAATGATGCATTTTTGACACCTCAGTGTGGGGGAATTTTCCTCATAAAGGAGGCACCTATTTCACATGTGTGGTTGAGTTTTAAACTCACAAATAATGAGATATTTTCATCTCTCCTCTCTCATGCTTCAACTAGATCCAAAAAGTGAGCTAAAATGACCTAAAAATGGTCAAAAATTGACCAAACTGATCTGGAAAATTCTAGAATTAGTTTGTTTGGTTAGAGACTCACTTTTTCCTATAAATGAAGCCTCTCCTTTTGTTAATGGTTAATAGTGTTTTATGCACTGTTACTCTACTCCACCCTAGAGTCAAGAACTTTGAATTTCTTAATAATTCATTAAGTTTTGACCATTCCCTCTTCTAAAGAATTGGTGGCCACTCTTGTTGCAAACAAGAGTAGATCCCTCAAACCAACCATCAAGCCAAAGGAAACCTCCTAGAATTTCATGTAAGTTAGAAATCTTACTTTTTCTTTATTCTTTTAATGGTTTTCTAATTTTTTGTTATCTTAAAATGATAAACATATGCTATGCCTTGTTGGAAAGGCTTTTCCCCTCTCTTCTTTCTTAAATTCTGCCCTCCTTCTTTATCCTAGTTAAGTAATCTAATTGTTGGAATTAAACTTTTCATATTGTTTGTCTTTTAAAAGTGAAATTTGATTAGTTTAGAGTGTTGAAAACCATTTGGAGATAATTTTTAAGTAATTTTAAGTTAGGAAAAATTAAAAAATGATCAGCCATACAAAGGAGGTTATGGCAAAATTTTCTAAAATTTGGTGAAATAAGTTTTATCTTTTATTATCCAAAAAGAGTAATCCCCACCAATTGTATATTCTAAAAGTGTAATTTTGATTTTATGCATAGAAAGATGCATAAAGAAATTTATTTTTATTTCAAAAGAGTTATTCTCATCAATTTTGATTTTATGCATATAAAGACGCATAAAGAAATTTATTTTTATTTCAAAAGAGTTATTCTCATCAATTTAGATTTTATGCATAGAAAGATGTATAAAGAATTTATTTTTAATTCAAAAGAGTTATTCTCATCAATTTAGATTTTATGCATAGAAAGATGCATAAAGAATTTATTTTTATTTCAAAAGAGTTATTCTCATCAATTTTGATTTTATTCATAGAAAGATGCATAAAGAATTTATTTTATCTCAAAAGAGTTATTCTCATCAATTTTGATTTTATGCATAGAAAGAGGTATAAAGAAATTTATTTTTATTTCAAAAGAGTTATTCTCATCAATTTTGATTTTATGCATAGAAAGATGCATAAAGAATTTATTTTTATTTCAAAAGAGTTATTCTCATCAATTTTGATTTTATGCATAGAAAGAGGCATAAAGAAATTTATTTTTATTTCAAAAGAGTTATTCTCATTAAAATTAAATTTATGCATAGAAAGATGCATAAAGATTTATTTTTATTTTGAAATTGTTATTCTCCTTAAAATTGAATTTATGCATAATTAGATGCATAAACGGATTTTTATAAAAGTAATATTTTCCACTGAAGCTGTTCTTATCCATAAATAGATGTGTAAAGAATCTTTATATCAAAAATAAGAATTCTCTTACATTCTATAAATGGATGTGATGAGAATAGAAGTAATGAGAATGAGAGGTAAATAGATGTGATGATATGTGATATGAATCAAATAGATGAGAATGAATAGAGAATGGATGTGATGGGAATAGAAGTGATGAGAATGAGAGGTAAATAGGTGTGATGAGATGGGATGCGAATCAGATAGATGGGAATGAATAGAGAATGGATGTGATGAGAATAGATGTGATGAGGATGAGTGGTAAATAGATGTGATGAGATGTAATGTGAATCAGATAAATGTGAATGAATGGATGGATGGATGTGGATGTATGTGAAGAATAGAAGTGGATGTATGTGGTAGAATGGATGTGGATGTGTGTATGTGAAAGGATGGATGTGGATGTATGTGAAGAATAGAAGTGGATGTATGTGAAAGAATGGATGTGGATGTATGTGAAAGGATAGATGTGGATGTGTATGTGATAAGTATGGATGTGGATGTATGTGAAAGGATAAATGTGGATGTGTATGTGATAAGTATGGATGTGGATGTATGTGGGAGAATACGTGGATGTAAATGTGATGGATATGAATATGAATGAGAATTGAGGTGATGAGATGTGATGTAAGTTGGATAGATATGAATGATATAGGATGTGACTGAATGCGTTAGCATGTGAATCGAGATGTGAATGAATGATATAGGATGTGAATGAATGTGTTAGTATGTGAATCGAGATGTGAATGAATGATAAGGGATGTGATGTGATGTGAATTGGGATGTGAATGAACGATAAGTGATGAAGTGATGAGATGTATGGGTAGATGCAAGTGGATGTATGGGTAGATGCAAGTGGATGAGACCTGATTAGGATAAATGAGGAAATAAGTGATGAGATAGAAAAAGATGTGATTAGATGAAAATGGGAATGCTTATGAAATGAATGTGGATGGATGTGTGGATAATGTGGATTGATGTGGATGGATGTATGAATGACGTGGATGGATGTACGAATGATGTGGATTGATGTATGAATGATGTGGATTGATGTATGGATGATGTGGATGATGTGGATTGATGAGTGGATGATATAAATTAATGTGGATTGATGAGTGGATGATATAAATTAATGTGGATTGATGATGTGGATGATGTGGATTGATGAGTGGATGATAGGTTAGATCAGTTCAGTTAGTTCAGGCTTTTGACTACGTTAGAGAAAAGGTATCCTGGAGGAATCACCTGTGCTTTCTAGGCAAGGGAAGTTTTTCTGAGTTTGGTTTTGGAAGAACCGATGGATTAGTCTCTTGTCTGGATATCCGTGGGGTGAGGCCCCGAGTGTGGGACCTTGCCTCGTTTAAGAAGTGCTACTTCCGCTGCTGCTAGCTCTCCCAAATTTGTTGCGCAGTGGGGTCAGGGATCTCACAGGGTGGTTGCTCTTCTGGAACTAAAGCTTGCTGTTGTTGCGAGGTTAAAGCTTCCAAATTGACGTCTTCAAATTCATCAGATTCTGGAAGCTCGACAACAAACCTGTCGACTTGTGTTCGAGGGTACTACTGTGGCGGTGGTCCTGGTCGAGGCCGTGGTGGAGGGGGCACAAATGCAACGTGGATATTAGGCGGCATGCTATGAATGTTGACAATAATATGCTCAATGGCCTCTTCCCTGAACATTCCTAAATCCACATCGGGGTATTCTGATAATCGTGGATTCTACAAAAAGCCAAATAAATAGTCAAAGAATGAGAAAGGAAAGTAACATATCATTAAAAAAAGGAGCATGCCTACTTTTTTTGCGGGTAACGAGAGAACTAAATGTAGCATCTTCTTTGCATTGTAGCATTCTCTCCAACCGCAACTATGGCCATCCCGTTGTTGTTTGCTGTGGGACTCTGCATCTCACACTCCTTGTGTGTTCTAGTAGTGTATCCTGGATTATGGCCTTGAGAGCAGTTATTAGCTTTCTAACCGATCTGCACGAAACACTACTGCCGTCAATACTGAAATTTCTCTAACTACTTCTACTTCTCTCTCTCTCTCTCTCTCTCTCTCTCTCTCTCTCTCTCTCTCTCTCTCTCTCTCTCTCTCCAACTCGTTACGATATATAAATACTGAATGTATGGACTTACTGTCTCACGGTGCCAAGGAATTCTTCACCTGAATTGGCCAAGTAACAAGTCTTGGATTCCATATCGTAAAGGATCAAACTCCAGTGTGAACTACAACATGAAATTAGGAGTATTAGAAGTAACATAAAAAATATATAGTAAATATAGGTCAATGAGATTGCATGTCACTTACTCTTCATTGTATGCCATTAGGATTATTTGAGCTACATCAAAATTTATCGAACTAAACCACGGACATACATCAACCAATGAAGTATGTTGTGTAGTAAGAACCGAGGAAAGAAGGGAATCTACAATATATACACGATTTTGAACATCGAATGGGAGATTTGATATAACCAAGCTGCACAAGATTACATAATATTAGTTACTTTGGACAAGCAACCCACTTCATAATCACGATGATGAAAAGGACGTAGCAAACCTTAGAACTATTATGACAATTCCATCGTTGACCTCCCTTAAAACATTGGATAAAAAATCAATCTCCTCTGCATCGAAAGGGAAAAATTGCACGGTGTCTCGCACCGAAAGTCTAATGTGAAATGAGGGGACAAAATAACTCAAAGCTCTCACATTCGACTTATGCATTTCCCAAATAGCTGATTTCTTTAACCACAATTCTTGGAGCTCCTGCATCCTGGCTTGGTCGCCAATCCTTTGTGCGTTGAGCCTTGTGTCACGTGAATTACTAGCCTCTGTCACTTCTGTGATCTTAACTTTCTTTGTCAAAGGCGGGATTTCCAAAATTCCCTTCATTCTCTCGTCCTCACACTAAGTAGGGCGGCGGGCTCCAGCGTACGGTCATATCTCAACCTGAGCGAACGAAGCGAGTTCATGTCTTTCGGCATCACAGTGATTCTGTGTGCATGCGCGGCAAGGACATAGCTATCTTAAAAAAACTCGATAAGCCAGTCTTCTGCAGCCTCTTGCAAACATCCTAGGACAGAGGCCTGCCAACGCATATTAATGCCGAAATTCTCGCATATAGACCGGACTACACGCTGGAATGGCAACTTTGGAACCGCACAATGCATATGTTTCTCCACCTTCCTTAGTTCAAGAAGGACGGATCTATGTTGGTCGTATCTGCGTCTCCTCATTGAGCGCAGTGCTGACATTTTCTTTCCCAAACTAGCTTCTCTACCTAATTGAGGATCATTTGTAGATGAGAGCTTGCAGTCTTCTTTGTGTGCGCCATCTGAAAATAGTCATAATGTCACATGATAAGCTTCTCAATAAATACATAGGACAATAATACAAAAACTACTGAAAAAGTTAACTTGGATAACGAATTAGCTGCAAATCACTATAACATGATATGGGTACTTCAGACAAAATCTACATCAACTCCTCGCGTTGTATTGATTTCTCAAAAAGACCCTTTCATTTGACAAAATAACAAAAGAACAATACACCTAACATTACGATATGGGTACTTCAGACAAAATCTACATCAACTCCTCGCATTGTATTGATTTCTCAAAGAGACCCATTCATTTGACAAAATAACACAAGAACAATACATCTAACAACACCTATGATGATAAAATAGGTCCAAATCACTACATCGCGATAGAGGCATATCAGACCTAATCATCATACCCTCAACGTGCTATAGTGATTTCTTGCACAGAGCGTTTCATTTCACAAAGTAGGTCATGGAAATAAGTAATAGATAACATACACGACATATAACAATGTATAGGACAAGAAAGTATGTCCAAAACACTATAACGCGATATGGCTACATCAGAAAAAATCGTAATTCATTCTTGGCATCATGGTGACTTGTCAGACATTGCCTTTCGTTTGACCCAATATCTAATGATCGTAGGTAAAACATGACATATATGATTGAATATAACATTTAAGACCAGGAGTGATTGCTTACCAAAGAATTATGCGGGGAAAATGTTGAAGTGATTTTGATAAATCGGAGAGATGGCGTAGATGAGGCACGGCGGAGGAATACACGCAGCTGGAGGTAGAACGAAACGGCGGCAAAAGACAAGGACACTTGATATTTATCGAGGAGGACGAGTACCACATTTATCGAGGACAAGCACAACACACGTGCGAAAGAGCATGTCCACACGTGCCAAGGAGGATGTGGGGCCGTGTACTCATGATGATTACGATCAATCAAATTTTGACACATGTCATCATATGTGCGCAGAGCACGTGGTGTGCCATCATGCATGTCTACCACGTGTACAGACCATTAGTTTCCATGGATAAAGGTGACCAACATTCATTATTCATTGCTTCTTGCTCTCGTGCAATTTTTCTCGCAGTAATCTCGTGCAATTTTTCTCGCAGTCATCACCTTCACCCTGCTTCTTACTCTCCTACAGTCAACTTTGTTGGTTGCTCCTTGCTCTCCTAGTGAATTTTGCAGTATGTTTTCGAATATTTCCGTGTTTCAATTTGGCCAAAGTTGTATAATTGTTTAAATATTCCATCAAAGATTGCTGCTCTTAGATTTTTGAGAATTTAATTTATTTCTCCCAAATATTTCATCAAATCACTACAACGCGAAGAGGGATCTCGCGTTGTAGTAGTGATTTTGCCCACAATGGTAATTTGCTTGCATAAATTTCTTGAAAGCACTACAACGCGAGAAGAGGTCTTGGTGCGAACTCTCAAGCATATAGCGTTATAGTGATTTGTCCTACTGTCGTTCTTTTTTTACTTTTTCAAAGATTTCATCGTTTAGATTTTTAAGAAATTATTTTTTTCCTTACAAATAATTGATCAAATTACTATAGCATTAAGAGGGGCGTCGGTGAGAACTCTCCCACCCATATCGCGTTATAGTGATTTGTCCTACTTTCGTTCTTGTAGTGATTTTTCTTACAATCGTCATTGCCTATTGCATCAAATCACTATAACGTGAAGAGAGGGCTCCTTGGAAATTCTCCCACACGTATCGTGTTGTAGTGATTTTGGCACATTTTTCCTTGCAATTTCATTTTCTCACTAATATTTCTTCAAATTACTACAACGCGACTAGAGATGTCGGTGAGATTTCTCCAACGCTTATCGCGTTATACTGATCTTGGCTAATCCTTTATTATCTTACACAGAATTTTTGTCGTCCTGACATATTTCGTAGCTTGTAGATGGAACCTTTCGGGATTGAGGTTGAGTCTGATGTTGGCCTTCAAGAAACCCCAGATGAAAAGTTGTTCGACTTCTTGTATAAAGTTCGACAGCATCATCGCCATCCTGAAATCTCACGCATGTTTAATTTTAATTTCTCCATTGAAGACATGATCGTTTCTGCTCGTTCGTATCTTGAGGAGAAAGGGCAGCAATTTCAGCAGACCACTTTGAGTGGTAGAGTCATGTTTGATGGCGTCCAATACGTGCACGTGAATGATATCGTGCCTTCAACAACCCTAAGACAAAAGTTAAATAGGGATGTTTTTTGAAGGTGCCAGATGACAAGAAGACACACAGTAAGTGTCCCATTCACAATCGCAAGTGTCGTCTCGTTGCTTTTACCACTATGGATTTATCTGCTACTTGCATGTGCTGCTTGAGGATGAAGAAGTTGCAAATGAAAAAATTGAGGAGAAGCTAGAGGAACCTCCAAGAGCAGAAGATGAAGTTCAAGAGATTGCGAAGGAGATAAACTTGCTGCAGAGAGGGACTTAAGTGAGCAGTTGGATATTGATGCGCTTAGAAGAGAAGACACCTTAGTGGTTACAGGTGACGAGTAGCCCTCTATGATAGAGGAAGCAGGGGACATTCCAACCCCACTACTCTCCACATTTCCTATTGGTAACAAAGAATATTTCTTAATTACAGATATTCAAGCTATCTTTGACATAAGGAAAGACTACTGTCTAGCCATCATTGCACAGAATCTTGAGGAAGATGAAGATTTTGTGGATCCAGATTTGGATAAGTATCTCTTATTGGATTCAAATGTCAAGGACAGTTAGTTCCATTCTGCTGTCTTGACACATTATCCATGATGTACAAGGATGCAAAAAGCTATGAATCCAACCTTTCCACTGAAGGGGAATTTCAGGCTATTCAGCAAAGACTTAATATTTCACACATGGGAAGGGAAGGGGCGTCCTCATTGACGGTCCAAGACACTAACTCAACAATCAATATATGGACAAATGATTTTCTTGTTAATGATGAAAATCAAAAGGTGTGTTTACTTGTTAATTACTTTTTATCGTACTGAGTAGCTTATTCTATTTGTTGTGTTGGCTCATCGACAATATTGTTTTGCAGTTGGTTGTGTTTGAGGATGAGTTTCTCGGTCGCGGAGCAGGCAAACGCGTGGGAGGACTCGAAATGGACTCAGCACTGGGAGAGTACATAAACTGATTGAAGTTTCCATAATTCATTATATTCCACAAGAAATTCTCGAAAGATAATGTAGAATTTCCTTTGTTTGCAATCAAGACATTATCCAGATACCTTGGGGCATATCCCATGAGGTGGAATGCAGACAAAGTCATGCTTTTGGAGAAGCAGTTAGCATTGCGAATCTTTGGGCAGGGCCCTGGAGTCTATGCATTAAGAAGTAAATATTACTTAGCCTATACTGCTTATGGATTGGCGTGTGAGATTAAGGATCCCAATATGCTAAGTGATTATGGGCAAAAGGGAGGTTCTGAGATTCACAAACCGAGGGTTCCTCCAGTTTGCCACTTACAGGATGTTGCAGAGCCATCTTCAAAAAGGGCAAGGCTTCATGCACCCGAGGATGTTAGTGAGCAGGTTAAGGAGTAGTAGTATATTCCTATCTCTTGTAATAATATTCTCTCTTGTGTAATGTCATGACAGTTTTGCATATAATCATTTTTGAATTTGAAATGTTAATCATGGATCTATGGGTATCCAAATCTTCCCATTTCTTTGTTTTGTTACTCGCCATTCTGCATGCTTAATACTTGCACTAGATCTCCTCCATATATCTTGTTTTCTTTCTTTATTCACAAGTTTTACTGCTTGATTAATTTGGGATGCTTTGAATTGCTGCTTCTTTTTGGCTTTGTGTACAAGCTTCCTATATGTCCACTGATGTAATTCCTCTAAACTGTTAGCTTTTTCTTCTCCTCCACCATGTCTTGTATGATTGAAATACCCGGAGCGTACTTGATAATGTGTTTTCTCCATTCCTTGGGTTGACCATATTGATAAATTACCATACTTCTTTGCAAACCAAGGGGTATGATGGTATATAATATGCTTCAAGAGAATAAAAGAATACATTAATTAGTATATTTTTTAATATACAGTATAAAAACTAGTTCAATGCATAATCAATCTAATACCATATAGTGGGTGATGTGTTGATCCGTCCATGCATCAATCATTGATCTCTTGAACTCATCTAGCACTGTTTGAAATATCTCATGGTCCTCCTTCATCCACACTTTCTTGTCACAGAACTTAAACATAGTGTCTAGAGATTTCCACACCTTGGCTTTCCGTGTTCTTGCTTGACCATTGTCTGCATAGTCTACTACTGCATTGTGAACGCACTTCCATCTGTTGTATTTTACGATCTGCACTGATCGTCTTCTTCTACGACCTTCTGGTGTTGGTTCAAATAGAAACCTTCTTGCTTTAACACCCCCAATGGAAGGTTTCTTAGGTACATTCTTTCCATCCATAGACCTTTTTTCATCTTGTTCAATTTTTGCATGTCCACCATGCAAACCAATGTCTGATAGAACTTTCTCTAGTGCTTTGATGGATGTAACCTTTGCTGTATTGGGCTGTAGAGTCCATGCAAAACATATGTATAAAAACAAGAGTTTTTCAATGATTCTACAAAGAGCATGCATTGTACAAATGTGGACACTTGATAGTGGAATATCAAGAATTGGCTTGAAGTTTGGGTCTTTCAAGTGCCTATCCGGTGCCTTCTTCCAATACCTCTTATCAAACACCTTTGTACTGCACATACAATATAAGCAGGGACTTTTTGAATTGGCACCCTTTGACACATTGTGCATACATTTCAGAGTTTTAAGATCACCCGCCATATGCCACTCCACCTTATATTGTCCCATGCCTTCCATATCCAAGATTTTACCATTTCTCTACTCGGTGCTGATGATCTCAGGTATCGATGTCTTATGAAAGACATCGACATCAAAATTCTCTGATTCTACCTGTAATACATAAGAAACATAGGAATGCAACACCCATTAGTGTTTTTTATATGTAATTCTTTTTTCACAAACATATCCGAGTCTAATAAATTTTACCTCAAATGATCCCAACGACAATATATTGTTTTCAGATTGAACACTAAACTATCTAGGATCATCTTTTAGAATAGATGTATCAAGTACCCTGTTCATCAGTGTGATGGTAACCCTTTCTAACTTTCTCTCCTCACAATTTGACACTCATCAAGCTTTAGCACAAATTTGAGGACACCATCACATTCTTTAGGAGTAACTTCAAACAACTGAACAGCATATGATTGTAAGGCCTCCAAGTTGTAGAAAATATTATTGTATCTATTGTGTGTAGACCGCATCTCCTGTTGGTGCAGCATAGGTGTCTTCAATATGAAATGGGGTTCCTAGTGCTTGCAATACCTCTTCGTTTACTTGTTTACGTATTTTGTTTTACCAAAGAAGGATTTGGCAATAATGATCCTTTCATACTAGAATCCTTCATCTCTTCTTGCAAAGTCTTATAAATGGCTGAGTACCCTCTGTGTGATATACCAGCCTCATCAAGTATTGCCTGGATGTCCTGTGGATTGAGTTGATTATCTTTGAAAAAGTTGTCTATTTGCTTTTCTGAGAACTTCTTATATTTCTTCTCATTCATCAGTGCTTCTGCATACTAGCGATCTAAAAGAAGACTTAAATGTGCGCCAGAAGGTTCTGTCATTGATTCTTTATTAGGGTGCAATAATGATTTGATATCATATTGAAATGCAAAAATTGATATACATAAACATATGCAATAATGATTGCTATTCATAAAATATCACAATAGAAACAATAAACCAACCAGTTAATAGAAAGGAGCTTACTTGATTGCATCTTGAAGTCTTTTACTCTTCCTTTCCATGACGCCCTAAATGTATTCTTGTTGCTCGTCTTTCTTTTCTTCCTTGACTGCATAAGGACCCATGTGCCCTTGGTGATTAGCACTTCAGTAGTCCATTGATTTTGTGCATTGAGAGAGTTGGATACAAGTATAGTAAACATTGATGATCTTGGTCTCCTTGCCCCAGGAATTGAATCATCTATGATGGCATTAGTGGGGCAAAATCGGGATGATATAAAATGAGATTTGCTACCCATCTTTTCAAGAAGAAATGAAGTACAAAAGCTTGAAGCTTCAAAAAATGGAGTGCAGTAGAAGGTAGAGGAAATGAAAAGAGCGCGAGATATTGTTTAAGGCCAAGAGGAAGTTTGAGAGGGGGGAGAATTTTCCCTCCTTTGCAAAAAGGTGTATTTAATACATGGATTCGAATAGAAGTTTCTCTCCTTACAAAAGTGTAGGTGTGTTTAATGCATTTGGGTGTGAAAAGTGACTATCAAGTGTAAGTAGAGTACATTTTGACGTGAGAAAGAAGAGTTTTTGGATTTAGAAAAAAGAAATAACCTATTTTTCAACATAACATTGCCTTCTTCCTGATTGGATGCGCTCCTTTTTCTCTGTTTACTGAAAGGCCCTACGAATGACCTCCAAAATGTCCTAATGACAGTGTGGTGAGAAATGCAAAAGGATGTATGATCATTATAAAGAGATTCGTGATTGGGAAAGATACATCCCTTCGGAAAGAGTAGCTATTGGGACATGACGTCGTCTAGCCGTGCTGAGGAGAATAGGTTCAAGCATTTGAACTTTGATTGCTCGCGGACTGTTTGATAGCATAGATCGTTATTGGGGCATCGATAGAGTTACTCATCTTACGGCAGATGTCATTGACACTTCCAACTGTAAGCAAGCTTCTCCTTTAATATCATGGATGTCTCTTGTGCCTTCGGTTGTTAGATTGCATTTTATCATTCATGTATCTATTACAAGTGACCTACATTCACAACTTCTTTTGTTTGCTAGTTGCTGAAGAAAACAATCCTACAAACGGTTCCTCCACAACTGCGTCAACTATCAACGCTTCAAGCTCCCCAAGTGGGTTCGAGAAAACACCTACCAACAGTGGTGTGCAAAAGAAAACAAGAAAGAGAGTGCATACAGTGCATACTACTCTGGCATTATCTGCTTTGTAGCCATTGCTTGAGCTGGGCCGATTTCTGAAGTAGAGTCTTGCGGTGGAGATGGAATTCTTGGCCATCTGAAAGCACAGTAACATCACTAAACTCTCATGTTTCACTCACCCTCTGCAGCCACCCACTAAAGATTCTGGCATTATCTGCTTTGTAGCCACTACTTGAGCTGGGCATATGTACGCTCTAAAAAACTGCATGTCTCTAGGAATGTCTCAGATGATGCAGCTTGAGCCTTGTACATGTTGAGTCAACTCTCATTCAGTCGGTATTTGCGTTTTTGGTTTCTGAAGATTTCAGGCCATGTCATCTACAATGGACATGAGTTAACTGATTTTGTACCCCAGAGAACATCAGCATACATTAGCCAACATGATTTGCGGATCGGGGAAATGAGTGTTCTAGAGACTCTGGATTTTTGCGGTAGATGTCAGAGAGTTGGTTCAAGATACGGTGTGTAAGGACCTTATTAATTCAAATAAATCCCAGTCTTATGTACTTCACCATATGTTAGTGAAGGCATGCCTTCACTTCTAAGCATAGCTTTACACAGAAATGCTGATGGAACTGTTGTGAAGGGAGAGGGAGGCTGGCATAAAACCAGATCCTGATATAGACATCATGTTCATGAAAGTAAGCTAAATCAGAACTTAAGTACTCTTTCCATTAGTGTCATGGTCGCCAGCAGTCAGAGGATCGAAAATTGAGGCTGTTGACAGAGCTTCAACTAACTATCAGAATGCCTGCATGATTTTGGCATGTTAGCCAGCCAGAAAGCAATCTGACGACTACTGAGTTGTGAAATTAACATTCGTCAATGCCTCGAAATTCTGACGTTTGCTGACATGCTACTCAACCATTTTTCAAGCTTCTCCTTCCAGCACTGTTGAAAAAGCACTTATCCAACTCTATGTCAACAGTGTTCAACAGTGCTGTGATTTGCATATCCAAGTCTATGTCATGGTTAGGAGAGCTACCTCCATGAGAGTAAGAGACAGTGTTCAAGATGTTCACATATACAGGCAGTGTTAAGACAACCTCACTGCATTTCCACATGACTCTGTATGAGGGTTTCATAGGACATTATGTATGATTCTTTATTAATTTGGTCAGACCTAATAGAAAGTTTTCATCATGTAAAGCCACAATTGTCAATCTTCCAACATAGACAACCAACATCCATGTCACATACATGTACATACCGTCACTGCACTAGGCTTGATGGTCCTTATCATCTGCAAGGAAACATAATGGCTGCATGTTAAATGGCTGCATGATGATCTGAATACCATCCTATGCACAATGCAGATTATAGAGTATAGGACGATGACAAACTTCGATGGCATGAATGCCTATACAGGAAGATGATATGCTATGCTTGCATGGATACAGGCATACAATGAGTTTATTGCAGAGTGAGCATTCCTAACTGAAATAACTGAAACAACGACATATAGATTACCGATTGAGAGTATTATTACAAGACTTAGAGTGTGACCAAGAGAAATAACTGAAACAAAAATATAGGAGCTTCTTTGAAATAAGACTGCCCTATGACATTACACTCCATCAAAGCTTAGCACACATCAAAATTATTAGGGAGTTTCCACATCTCAATCCATCAAGGCACGCATCCTCAAACAGGTTCTGTGTGAGAGGGTTGTCTACAAGAGGGTCATTTAAGTCCACCCTGTTATCGTAGTTGGGTGGCTCATCACCATGGTCCATCATGACATTTTGCAAAATATAGCAAGCATGGATAACTCCTGGGAGTGTTTCTATACAAGGACTCCCGATTGTCCCACCCAAGTAACGCCAAGTCTCTTTGAGCCGACCAAAAGCATGTTCCACTACAATTCTAGTGGACGAGTGAATGAAATTGAACTTGTTATGCTCATTGCTATGCATTTGATCTTGATGAAAGGGAATGAGGAGCCAAGGGAGTAATACAAAGCCAGCAACTCTGACTATATACTCCCTAATACTGAGACCCTCAAACAGGAATGGAGCACCCGATAGGTCGCTCCCACCTTGACACTTATGATAAAAGGTAGAGTTGCGTAGGACACGCTTGTCATGCAAGAACCTGGCCACCCCACATTGATATCCAAAAACTTCATGTTTGCTGCAACAATACCTTGTAAAAGCATGTTGTAATTGCCATTTCGATCTCGCCGAGATCTCGCCATGCTTCATTACTCTCATCACTAGTAGGCAGGTTCATTTTGATATGAGTGCAATCTATGGCACCACAACAGTTTGGGAGGCCACGAAGTGCCTGAAAACCAATCGTTAATGTTTGTGAGCTCTCCTTGGGGGTGCGAGGCCATTGCAACAAATGACGTGTGTTCCGCCTAAGGGAGAGAACAAACTCCTTCAAAAAATGAGAGACTGTGGATCTCCCACAGCCAAATGCCTCAGCAACATATGCCTGGCTGTTTCCTGATGCAAGGATCATAATCACAATTGCAACTTTCTTTTCCACACTGAAAAGGCGGCCTGGAAATGAACTGAATCGAGCTGGAATTTGTTCCCTGCTGAAGGTCTTCATGCACCAAGTTACAAATTATGGTGAATAACATGAATGGCAACTTGAAAATTTCACGCCATCGTTCATCATCAACATGAGAGTGGAATACAGAATGATTCCACCAATGGATGGATGATCTTGGCTTGATGTACCATTGAATGTGCTCAACATCATTTTGAATTATGTATCGAGGCTGATTTTGAACACCTGATGCTGCCCGCAACAGAGGAAGTATAGGCAAGACGAGCTCGTGCATGGTGTTATCCTCTTCTATCAATGCTACTGATGTGTTGTTTTTGTTGAGTAGTTCCCAAGCATGTAGTGCTGTAGACAAAAGGGGAGGCATGCTCATGAAGATAGCATTTTCCTTCGAATGGTCCATGTAATCTAGGAAGTATGAAAGTAGGAAAAAATACCAAAGAAATGCAGACGAAGGCCATATACCAGATCCCAAAGCCAAATTGCAGTATGTGTCTATGTTGCTGAGTATGTGTGGCATGAAAGATGGGGAGTAGAGAATACTGCTCTGTGGAAAGTGGAGGGAAAGGGAAATACTGGTGGGACGCAGCTCTGAGTAAATTAGCAAAACCATGTGATTGGGGACAGCGCCTTCTACTACAACGACACAGCTGCTCTGCTAGCTCGTATAGAGGGCGAGGGAGAGAAGAGGCTTGCAGTAGAAGGGCAGAGAGGATGCCCAAAAAGGGTGTGTCAAGGCGAGAAGATGAAACCTACACATAATTGATTGCGCTAGTTATGCGTGGTGTGGCTAGAGTAGAGTATGGGAAAGAGGATGTTGGGCCTGCCAAGGGCATCCAGGAGGAAGAAGGCAAAGGCGTGCCATCACTTTATCATAGTTGCTAGCCCAATCACGCTCTTCAATAGCAAGCCCTTTTAGGCAAGCCCATTGAGACTCTATATAAAACTCTTTGTCCATGCAATTGTACGTGTCCTTGACATTTTAACACGTGGAAAATCATATAGACCAATCATTGTGTGTGCCCCCTCAGCACTATCTACCATCGGGGTTTTAAAGACCCTTGTTAAATGAGATCAAGGGATGACATTGATCTAAATCACAATGCCTTTTTTGGCTGTCAGATAAAGTAAACTCGGACAAGTAAACTGAGAGTAAACTACAAAGTAAACTTGGAAAATTCGATCTTAGCTTACTTTGTAGTTTACTAAAAGATCATAGTTTACTTCTTATTTTACTTTGTAGTTTGCTAAGCGGGCATAGTTTATTTCCTAGTTTACTCGGTAAATCATAATTTACTTCGTAGCTTACTTTATAGTTTACTAAAAGATCATAGTTTACTTCTTATTTTACTTTGTAGTTTGCTAAGCGGGCATAGTTTATTTCCTAGTTTACTCGATAAATCATAATTTACTTCGTAGTTTACATCATGGGGTGAGGTTCAAATTGGGTTTGGGACTTAGAAACATTTAGAGCAAGATGTTATGTGCAAAAGAGGATTTGAACTCGAGACCTTGGGTCACCATTGGGAACATCTTACCACTACACTATTCCTTCAAGCAATGGAACAATGTGGTTTCAAACCATTATATTACTTCGTGATGTGCCAAAATAGTTTACTTTTTCGAGTTTACTTATCTGAGTTTACTTTTTCCGATATTGTCCCAAAAAAGCATGATTTAGATATGTGCCATCCATTTATCTCATCTAATAAGGGTCTTTAAGACCTATGGGCAGATAGTGCTGAGGACATACCACCTTATTCAGTACATTATCCATACGTTATCTATACAACTTAGTTGTATGTAGACAACTTGAAAAGTATGCCAATAAGAAAACGTCCGACAAATAATCCTCTGAGATTAAGAGTGCCTAATAGCTTGAGAATTCTAAGAAGAAGTGGTTCAAATTTGAACCAAATCATTTAATGCACTTGAGATTGAGATTAAGAGTGCCTAATAAGAAGGAGTGGCTCAACCTTGATCCAAATCATTTAATGCACTTGAGATCAACAAGAAATTGGATATGACATCAAATGATCCAAGATTCTCATACCAACCAAGCTTAGACTTGCATGTCACTCTAGTGTGATACACAAGTGTTTTGTTCTTAGAAACTAGTAAGGCCCTTTTATACTATTTCTAGTAAGGAATCAATGGATTAAAGGATAAGATTGTTGATTTACATATAGATAGGAAGTAACGAAAGTAACTACAAATCCAATAGTACTGCCTCATCAACTAGAACATAAAACAACCATATCTTTGAGTTGCTTTGGAATGAATCCTATCCTGCCCAAGAGGGACAACAAGAAAAAAGAGTTAAGGAAACATGTAATTTCAAGGGACCTTAGGGACCTCTAGCCTTTAACTTTGAAATAGTGTAAAATGAAACAAAGTTATAATATGATGAGGTAGCAGCTCAAGATCTTATTGATAAAGAAGAGAAAGTACCGTTGAGTCCAAAAGGTTTCACATAACATGAGCTTCAACAGCATCAACAATTGATAATGTATAGTATATCAAAAGTAGTAAGAGTTAGAAGAAAGAGTAAGAGTGCATCTTAGTCCATTACTTCATATAGCTCTCATTAGGTACACTCTTGAGTAGAACATCAATGGAATCCTCCAAGATGTTTTCTTTATGTTATGTACTGTTAAGAATTCAGGTTGCACACCTTGGTCAATATGTTGTGTTTGCTTATTATGTTGTGCCCAAGATCCAATTAGTGCATGTTTGTATGCCCATTTTATGAGGAGGAGAACCCATTTAAACTTGTAGCATCCTTTTTTTGGATGCTATATTAGATTGATTGCTTTCAAAAACTCAGGTTCATGGCCCCAATAGAGTCTCTAGCAATGCCTTTAGACCCTTTTATCTCACAAATAATTGTACTTCTCCATTGTTTATCATGGTGTAAAACTTCTTATGTTATATAGCACCTTTATAGCCATTCATGCCTTAACCACAAGACACATGCATGGAACTTAAAAGCCATTTGCTTATTGATAAGACACTAAACTACATTTTCCCATGTCTTCTTGTGATAATGTTGAGTGTAATTTTTGTGTTCTCTATTAAGATCTTTTCTAAAATAATATGAGAGCCAAGGTATTAGAGCCTTGGCTTGGACACACATCTTCCTTCCTACTTAAGTATATCTCATGGAAACAGGGTATTGGAGAGTTATCTTGGACACACATCTTCCTTCCTACTTATTTTCGTTAAGTATATCTCATGGAAATAGGGTATTGGAGAGTTATCTTGGACAAAAAAGGGGCACACATCTTCCTTCCTTCTTATTGTCCATAAATATACCTCATGAGAAATGGTCTCTCATGGTATTTAAAGCCTTTCTCATAATTTTTGTGATCTCTTACAATACAATTCTTTGAAGTAAATAAGCCACTCTAAAATAAATCATAAAATAATGATTGTTGAATACCAACCTTGGAGATTAATATAAATTTGGTGATTGAAATAGTGGCTTTGTCCAAGTGTGCAATTTCTTAACTTTCATTTCTTGAAATTAACTAACCACATTGTAAAGTAATCCTTCAAATGATCCATGAAGGTATTCTTATAGATTTTAGGCTAGAAAACCACTCTATAATTTTCCATGAAAGTTAAATTGGTGATTTTAAGGCATATATTTCTTATATTACAAACTTTGAGGTGAAAATTACAATATAAAGCCCATAATAAAAGGGTCCTTAAAAACCACACTATAAAATTAATTTATTGTGTGTTGAGGTAGCTTTGTGCTAATTTGATTTCTTGAGAAAAAAGACACACAAAAGATTTCTAACCATAAAAGATTCATTAAAAAACCATTTGTTATAAGTAATTAAAAACGGATAGCTGAAGGAATGGCTTTGTAGAAAACGTTTTCTTAGAGTGCAATTGCTTTGAGAGAAAAAACGTACCTAAAATTCAACAGAAAAAAATATTAATTTAAAAAAATTAAAGATAACTAAATGGGTTGTTGGGAGGTTGTTGGCAACAAACTTCTAGAGTGCAAGTTATGAGAGCCAAGAGACTAACCTCCAAGTCACCACAAAGACGTACTTAAACCACCACATTCTCATGATAATTAATTAGGTGGATTTTATCAGGCATGTTTTCTCACAATACAAAATTTTGAGCTGGAAAAACCTCTCATCAAGCCACATTAAAGAGAATTCTATAATGGTGTTATGAATTAGTTAAATAGGGATAGTGAAATGAGAAATTTTATACATGACTTTCACGTAAAAACACATGAGTGTGGTAAGACCACCCTCTAGAAGGTGAAATAAAGCCAAATAAATTGCTTTATAAGTTGTTATTTCTATATGGGCATACCATAGAGGTGAATCTTTGATTTGGATTAAGGGGTGTGTCATGAGAATATATTTTAAGTCCTCTTTAAGAATATTATTTTTCCCTCTTGAGTAATTGGGGGACGCCTAGGCTACTCTTGCGTCATGCCGGCTAGGTTGATATCGTGGGTGACACCACTATAAATATTAATACGTGCGGTATATGACGCATGCTTGGGGTCGTCTATGATTATTTCAGTTAGGTTTGTATGGCAAGGTGATTCCTGGGGTACTTACGCCTGGTAGTCATGAGTTGGTGATGGTTTGTGCCTGTTTAATATTTGTGGGATTAATTTAATTATTAATTGGGCTTATATTTTCAGGTGATGAAGATTACAAGGATTGATGAATAATGTCAAGGAGAATGTTTCTTATGCGCATCATATTTATTTTTACAAGCATAGCTTGTAACCTTAGTAGTTGATTTTTCCATTTTGATACATTAGGAAAAATACATTTATAATGTTGAATTTATTAAAGCCTAAAGGCTTTACCCTAGCCCCAATTTTTGGGACACTCTATTTTTGTTGTGGAAGAGTGTTGTGCTCTCTAAAGCACACTTTGTATATTTTTGGGAGCTATGGCCTATTTTTGGTTGAAAGCTAATAAAAATACTCGTGTGGGGAAGGCCACGCACAAGGGGGGGAAGATTGCACCCAACATGTTTGTCCTGGAGCTAAGTATTATGTTTGCTATGCTTTTGTTGATTTTGTTGAAACCTGCAGAGCATGTGTTTTCATGGTTGAATTTATGTGTTGAATTTCTCAAGTGTTCCACAAGCTATCCTAGAGAACGATTCCGTTTTCAGTGGTATCAGAGCATGGGCTAGGAGATTTGTGGAAAGGTGGGAAAGGTCTTCATCAACACAACTCTCAAGAAAGTTGCAGGCTTTTAACCGGTGGGCAAAAGAAGGGTTTGTGGTCTTTAACCAAAAATTCAAATTCTCAAACTAGCTCTACTTCTCAAACCTACTTACCTCTTCCCAAAACCATTCTTCTTCATCAAAAAGTGGTTTTGCTCAAAGCTTCATGAATTTCAAATCCAACCATATAGATGGATTCCCCATAGCCAAAAACCTCATGTGATTTGCTCAGTTTTTGCAAAGGTTCAAGGTAGAAGCCCCTATAATGGACGGGGACTGCATATGCTGTGTGAGTTTTAGCCATGAAAAATAAATAAAATCAAGCAAATTTGAGGCGCCGATTTGAAGCCTCACGGGCGAAAAAACGTGAGAAGAAGACCACAAAAATCAATTAAGCTACTAATTACTTAATCTCAATTAAGCAAAATCCTCAACTTAACCCAATTCTACTTTTTCCAAGCCCAATGCATGTCACATCAACTTTTGGAGCTTTCACACTACCTATTTTCCTATTTCAAGGAAAATTCCAAAGAATTACAATTTTCAAATTTTTGGGTGCAGAAAATTGATTTTTCAGGGCTCAAAGAGGCTTAAAAAGGCCAGAAAACTCCAAAATAATTTTTTGAAAAATTCTAAAAATTCTCAAAAATTATTACAGAGGTTTGGCAATTTTAGAATTGTTTGAGCAGTGTTCAAGGTGCAGAAAATTATTTCTTCAGCATTTCGACTAGCCCAAGTCTCCTAAATCATTCGGAATTGCTCGGGACTTGTGCGAAACGAAGGGAATTCGACCCAACCATTGAACCAAAGTCTTTGTTCAGTTTCAAAACAAATTGAATTGTGGGAGAATTGAGATAAGTACAATCATTTGCTTTATTTACATACATCAAATAATATCAATTTTACTTATTTACATTGTTTGCATGAGCACTATGGCAAATTTTCCTATTTTACCTTCAATTCAAGAGCAACTCCAATCTCTACAACAACAAATTGTAGAAGAGAGAGAGAGATGCGAATTGAATTGGAGCGACAGCTCACGAGTCGAAGGCGTAAGCGTGACTCTTTGCCATCTTATGATAACGAAGACGACATCATCCAAAGAGCGGTCAATGCTACACTTCAAGCACAAAATTCAGGGAAAGATTCTAAAATTAGTCGTAAAGCTTTTTCATTTCAGAATTATGATGGCAAGAAAGATGCTCGAGTCCTTTTGGCATGGCTTTAGTCAATTGGATGACTACTTTTCGAGGGAGAAATTTTTCGAGAAGGACAAGATCAAATGTGTGGCTAATCACATGGTGGATAGCGCAGCTTTATGGTGGAGCGTCATCAAGCAAGGACGTGACAAACCAGATTCATGGAAAAGGTTTCAAAGGCTAGTGAAAAAGCATTTCTTACCTTCATAATTTAAATCTAAAGCTAGGCATCAATGGGATACATTGCATCAACTTGAAAAAGAAAGCATATCTCAGTATGTGGAGAAGTTTTGGAATACATTACTACAGGTAGTATAGGTTGTGGAGAAAGTCAATGAGAAGGACCAAAAGAGGAAATTCATTTCGGGCCTTAAGTCTACAATTAGGGCCGATGTGAATATGTTTAGACCTCATTCACTTTCTATAGCTATATCTTTGGCAACAAATTCCGAACGCAAAAATGGTTTTCTTAGAGAGGCCAAGTCATTTGAGAGTAACCACTCTAAACCTTTTTCTAAACCTTTTCATGCTTCAAGAAATTTTCATAAGCCAGGGTTTGACAAAGGCAAGGAGATGGTCAAAGGCGAATCAAATTCAAAGAAAGTCAATGGTGGCAAGCCCAAAGGTCCTCCAATCAAATGTTTTCGATGTCATAAAGAAGGACATATAGCACCAAATTGCCCACAGAATGTGCAAAGAATCCGACACCTGCGGCACGAGTCAATGTGCTTGAAGGGGATGACAATGAAGATGAATCGCTCAAGCAAGAGGGTAACTCTGACCCCGACTATTCAGAAGCAGAAGGTAAGCCTCAAGCTCATTCGCTTCTCAAAATAAAAGGAAAAATTAATGAGCATGAAGTTATTGTTTTGCATGACGATGGTAGCACTCATGACTTTATTTCTGAAAAGGCAATTAGAGCTTTAAACATTCAACCTTCACCTACACATTATAGAGTTAAAGCTGCATTTACTGGAACCAAGTATAATTGCATGCAAGAGGTGAAAGGTTTAACTTTAAGCATCAATTCCTTAACAGAAAAAAGGGATTTCTTAGTTGCACCTTTACAAGGCGTAGATGTAATATTGGGTATGCCTTGGAGACATATGTACAACCTTATTATAGACTATGATACACATAGCATTTGTGTAAGGAAGGACAATGAAAATATTTTCCTCCAATGTCTAGTCAAAGGAGAGACGAGCCCTTTATTGAGTCATACTCAAGCAAAGCGAGCTCTTTATTGAGTCATGCTCAAGCAAAGCGAGCTCTTAGGAAAAGGGAGAAGACTTATATGGTTTGGGTTAACAAGCTTAGCGCTGAGTTTAACACATCCGAAAGTCCAAAACTTGATCCTTATATTTCCAAATTCAGGGATTATTTTATGGAAGATTTACCTCCAGGATTACCTAAGTCTAGGCCTGAAGACCATAGTATTGACTTATTGCCAGGCAACTCTCCACCTTGTAAAGCTCCTTATAGAGTCAACAATTTAGTGCAAAAAGAAATCCAAAAACAAATCGAGGATTTGTTTTTAGAAAGAGGCCTTATTAGACCTAATAGTTCACCCTTTGGAGCTCCAGTCCTTCTTGTTGAAGAAGAATGGAACTTACTGAATATGTGTTGACTATCGAGCATTGAACAAAATCACTGTCAAGAACAGATACCCTATCTCTAGGGTAGATGACTTACTTGATAAGCTTAGAGGTTCAAAGGTCTTTAGCAAGATTGACTTAAAGTCTGGTTATCATCAAGTACGCATGACTGAGTCAGACATATTCAAGACTACATTTAGAACCCAGACTGGCCATTATAAATTTTTGGTTATGCCATTTGGTTTGACCAATGCTCCAGCTACATTCAGTCGTATGATGAATCGCATTTTCCTAAAGTTTCAAAGCTTTGTTGTGGTGTTCTTTGATGATATTCTTGTTTTCAGCGAGAATCGTCAAGAGCATGAGCAACACTTGGAGCAAGTGTTTAACCTTTTGAGAGAAAATGAATTGTATGTCAATCCTGAAAAGAGTTCTTTCTTTCAAAAAGAGATTGAATACTTAGGCCATATAGTGTCAGCTGAAGGAATCCGTGTGGATCCTAAGAAGATTGAGTGTATAGCCTCTTGGCCTACACCTCGAGACATTCATGACCTTAGATCTTTTCTAGGTCTATGTAGTTACTATAGAAAGTTTGTCAAGAATTTTGCTTATATTGCACATCCTTTGACGGAACTTCTCATCAAGAAAACTACATTTTTTCATTGGACCGAAAGTTAAGATAAATCTTTTCTAGTACTCAAGGATGCATTAACTCATGCACCAGTTCTTACACTACTTGACTTTCAAAGACCATTCTTTGTGGTAGTAATTGATGCTAGTGGCAAAGGTTTTGGTGCTGTGCTTATGCAAGACAACCATCCTATTGCCTATGAAAGTCGAAAGCTAAAACCTGTTGAAACAAATTATAGTACATATGACAAGGAATTAGCAGCAGTTGTGCATGCCTTCAAGAATTGGAAGCATTACCTAATGGGTTCAGAATTTCTTATCAAGACTGATCAACAAAGCATTAGGCATTTGCTTTCGCAACCCCTTATTTCAGATAGGCACATCAAATGGGCATCTTTCATACAAAGTTTCCAACCCATGATTCAATACTAACCTGGAAAGGAAAATGTTGTTACTGATGCTTTAAGTAGAAGACCACATATCAACAACATTTTCGCTATTGAAAGTGAACCATTTGTATAAATGAAAGAAACTTATGAAGTAGATCCAGATTTTTCTGAGATATGGATCAAATTACGTGCAAACAATTGGACTTCTCAAGGAAATTATTCTCATAATGATGGATATCTTTTCTTTGAGAAAAGATTATGTGTTACTCAACCCTATAGACAACTTGTCTTGGAAGAGATGCACCAACCACCATTCATGGGACATAGAGGAGTTTTCGCAACACTTCAAGTAGTTTCTCGAGAATTATTTTGGTCTCATTTGAAAAATGATGTAGCAAAATTTGTAGCTAAGTGTAACATTTGTCAAGCAATTAAAAGCTACAAAGGCAAAGCTTTGGGATTGCTTATGCCTTTACCCATTCCAGACCAACCATGGGAACAAGTGTCTATGGACTTCATTACAGGCTTTCCTACTACTTCCACTCATCATGACATGATTTGGACAATAGTGGATAGGTTTAGTAAGCAAGCCTATTTCATTCCATGTAAAAAGACACTGACTTCTCAGCAAGCTTGCGACCATATTTGTCAAGCAAATCTTTGTTCATCATGGTCTACCCAAAGTGATAGTTTTTGATAGAGATTCCAAATTTTATAGTCACTTTTGGATTGCTCTTTTCTCAAACTTAGGCACTAAGTTAGATTTTTCTACGGCTTTTCATCTTGAATCAAATGGACAGACCGAAGTCACGAATAGCACTATCTTGGACATGCTTAGAGCCTATGTTTCCCAGTAATCTAGTTCATGGAATAAGTACATACATCTACTCCAATTTGCTTATAATAATACTCCTCATTCTGCTACTGGTCAAGCACCATTTGAGATTATCTATGGTAGAGCTTTGCCTATTTCGGCTACTAGACTCTCCCATAAGATTGAAGCTGCTGACCAATATACTCGAGACTTTGATCGCATTTTATCTGAAGTGCATGATTGTATTGCAAGAGCTCAAGAGAAGTATACATTTCAAGCAAATAGGAAGCGTAAAGATTTTTCATTCCAAGAAGGTGATTATGTACTTTTGAGAATTGAGAAGAGATGATTGAAGAGTGGAAAAATTCCCTGTAGTTAAACTTGCACCTAGATACTATGGACCATTTAAAATTATTGAAAAGATTAACGATGTGGACTATAGACTAGCGTTGCCATCTAATTGGAATATCCACAACTCTTTCCATATTCATCTCTTGAAACCCTTTCGAGGAACACTTCCTTCTCACACAATATATGAGAAACCACCTCTTGTTGGAGGAGAGGAAGAAGTCTTAGTTCCTGATGCTATTATTGATCAAGAGACGACAACAACAAGAACTGGGAACCAATACATCAAATATCTTTTGACATTCAAAAACCATCCTTAAGAAGATGCAAAATGGATGCCCGATAAATTTTTTCGAGCTTATCCTGAGATCCTTCATTCTTTTTAAACCCAGCAAACCTGCAATTGAGGGCAATTGCAAACTCAAGCAAGAGGGATGTCATGAGAATATATTTTACGTCCTCTTTAAGAATATTATTTTCCCCTCTTGAGTAATTTGGGGATGCCTAGGTTACTCTTGCGTCATGCTGGCTAGGTTAATATCGTGGGTGACACCACTATAAATATTAATACGTGCGGTATATGACGTATGCTTGGGGCTGTTTATGATTATTTCAGTTAGGTTTGTATGGCAGGGTGATTCCTGGGGTACTTACGCCTGGTAGTCATGAGTTGGTGATGGTTTGTACCTGTTTGATATTTGTAGGATTAATTTAATTATTAATTATGCCTATATTTTCAGGTGATGAAGATTACAAGGATTGATGAATAATGTCGAGGAGAATGTTTCTTATGCGCATCATATTTATTTTTACAACCGTAACTTGTAACCTTAGTAGTTGATTTTTCCATTTTGATACATTGGGAAAAATGCATTTATAATGTTGAATTTATTAAAGCCTAAAGGCTTTACCCTAGCCCCAATTTTTGGGACACTCTATTTTTGTTGTGGAAGAGTGTCGTACTCTCTAAAAGCACACTTTGTATATTTTTGGGGGCTATGGCCTATTTTTGGTTGACAGCGAAAAAAAATACTCTTGTGTGGGGAAGGCCACGCACAAGGGGGGGGGGGGGGAAAGATTGCACCCAACATGTTTGTCGTGGAGCTAAGTATTATGTTTGCTATGCTTTTGTTCAATTTATTTGATTTTGCTATGCATGTGTTTTCATGGTTGAATTTATGTGTTGAATTTCTCAAGTGTTCCACAAGCTATCCTAGAGAACGATTCCATTTTCAGGGTGACTTTGAGGCCTCATAGTTTCTTAGATTACCAAACTTTAAGTCAAAGAAAAACACTACCGTAGATTCATTAAACATGACTTTCTAAAAATAATATACATAGTGTTTGAAATTATCTCTATGGCAACTTTTAGTTTCATGAGGGTAGAACGTCGCTAAAACTCAATTGCAAATGAGTAATTAGAACCTTTCATTAATAGGTGAATAAACAATTAATAGTAGGTCGGGTGGATATGACTTTAAACCTTTTGTGCATGTCTAAAACAGAGTTTTAAGAGATGTGTCTCACCATGCATCATGGAAATACCTACCGTCTTCTATCTCACATGAGGATTTAGGCTTCACAGCAATACGATTTAACATTATTTGATGTTTTTATTATTTTCTATACTGTTATTGGAGCCTTGGCTTAGACAACACACAAAGGCTACACATCTTCTTGCCTTCTTATTGTCCATAAATATATCTCATGGGAAATGGATGAAACTACCTATTGGTGACAAGGTTCACCTGTGATTTATCACACATGTATTTAAAGGTTTTCTCAAAGTATGTGTGATCTCCTATAATCTAATTCTTTAAGGTTTATATGTTATCATAAAATAATGATTGAATACCAACCTTGGAGATTCAAATTAATTAGGTGATTGAAATAGTGGCTTTGTTAAAAGTGCAATTTTAACTTTCATTTCTTCAACTTAACTAACCATGGTAAAATTCAATGTCACAAAGAATCCTTTGAAGATATTTTGTAAGGTAGTTAAAATAATCATTCAAATGATCAGTGAAGGTATTTTGTAAGGTAGTTAAAGTGTGTTCTTAGACTCTAATTTAACTTCAAGCTAAAAACCCACTCTAGTATCTTAAGTTGCTATAAGAGTGTATTTTAGCACCACACCATAGAGGGAATTTTATGAGTTGGTAAATGGATGATTTTAAGGCATGTATTTTTTATATTACAAACTTTGAGAGCAAGAATAACAATATAAAAACCATGATAAAAGGGTCCTTTTAAGTCACAGTATAAAAGTAATTAAATGGGTGCTGCTCAAGGTAGCTTTATGCTATTTTGATTTCTTGAGGACAAAAAATCACCATAAAGATCCATCAAAAGCCATTCGAATGGGTAGGTGAAGAAATGGCTTTATGGTAAAGTTTTTCCTTAGAGTGTAGTAGCTTGAGAGCAAAAAATTCTACCCTAAAAGTTAACATAGAAAAGTTATTAAAAACCTCCTTTTTTTATAAAGGTAAATAAAAGGGCCATTGAAGGGGCGGATTTATGGCATTTCAATCTCCTAGAATATGATTTTTAACTTATTGTTCACCACAAAAGCACCCTTGAAAACCACTTAAAACACCAAGTTCTCATGGTAATTAATCAGGTGGATCTTATTAGGCTTATTTTCTCACAAATTCTCAAGGTAAATAAATGGGCCATTGAAGGGGCGGTTTTATGGCATTACAATCTCCTAGAGTGCGATTTTTGAGAGTCAAGAAACTAATTTATTGGTCACCACAAATGCACCCTTGAAAACCACTTAAAACAGCACGTTCTCATGGTAATTAATTAGTTGGATTTTATTAGGCACGTTTTCTCACAAATTATCGAGGTAAAAAGATCTTCGTTCTTAAACCATTTAAAGATCTTCGTTCTTAAACCACTTAAAGAGATGATGTCATGCATTAGTTACATGCGTAGATAAAGGAGTGATTTTACACATGACTTCGCACTCAAAACACCGACATATGGTCAACACCACTCTCTAGAAGGTGAAAGAAAGCTAAAGAACCTACTCTATAAGTTGTTATTAAATTGTATTTTTATATAGACACACCATATATGTAACTCTTTGATTGGATAAGGGGTGATTTTAAGAACCTACTCTATAAGTTGTTATTATTTAAGTGTATTTCTATACATGCACACCATAGATGCAACTCTTTGATTGGATTAAGGGGTGATTTTAAGGCCTCATAGTTTCTAAGATTACCAACTCTTGAGGCCACTACCATGAACTCACCAAAAAAGAGTCCTTAACATAAAAATAATCTAAATGGTTTTTGAAGAGATGACTATGGCATTGTAGTTTTTTGAGGGTAAAAAGCCATAGTAAAATTGTGAATGGGTCCTTAACATAAAAATAATCTAAATGGTGTTTGAAGAGATGACTATGGCATTGTAGTTTTTTGAGGGTAAAAAGCCATAGTAACATTGTGAATGAGTCGTTGGAAACCTTTCATTAGAAATGGTTAAACAAGTGTTTTGAGGGGTGAGACGACACAACACAATTCATAGGAGAAAAAAGCTACTAAACTCATCACAAAAAAGTCCTTTAAAGCTATTCCTTAGCGGTGGTGGAATGGGCGATTGGAGGTGTTTAATACTTAGAGTGCGATTCCCCGAGAGCAAAAAAAAAAAATCTTCTTTAATAGACGTTAGCCTAACGAGACCTTGAGAACCTTATGTTAAAAGTATTTAAATGGGCCGTTGAAGGGGTGCAACAAGAGTGAGGTATCTTAAAAGCAAATCTTGAAATAAATAAATATTATTGGTCGCAAATCTTGAAAACTACGTAAAAAACCACAACCATCCTCATGTCGTTAGTAAGGTGCTTCTTGAGGGGGGAACAAAAGGATGGTAATGGAATCTGAGAGAAACCACCTCATATGAGAAACCTTAGCACAGGTTATGAGTACTCAGCTGTGCTGTAGCACATAAACATTTGACAAGGCTATCTATCGATCAAAACTGTGTGTGTGGGGTGGGTAACTCTTTTTCCTTCATTGCGGCTGTAAGCTGATTATCGTGCTCTCTAATTCGTTTTTCAGAGTTGCGCCGGCGGTAGGCAGTACTACTGTCGTAGTTGAGTGTACGGGCCTGATGTGTTGTGACGAGGCAGGCGCCCTCACGCCACAGCGCCTCCTGGATTCGGGCCGACATGAGGAGGCGCTGGAGGAGAGCGCGGCTCCCATCTGATGACACGTGACGCTTTGGTGGATTAGCACTGCAAATAGCGCCATCACTAGCCTCCTCACCATCATTTTGAATGGTACGCTCGTTCTGCAGGCAGATGATCTGCGCGTCAAGGAAGCGCACGTAGTGGGCGGCCGCCCGCAGAGCCCCTGCAGTGTCCACGCCTGCACTCTTCGCGCCCGGCACCACCGACCGCAGCCTGTCCATCGCAGCCCGAATCCTACACCTCCTCTCCGCTGCGATCCTGGTCACCTGTCCTGCTGAATGAGTAGATCTGCATGCAGTTGAGCTGGCGGTTCCTCCTGCTGCGCCGGGTGCAGCTGCCGGATACTGCAGTTGCTGCCTTAATACTAAGCTCCTTCCAGCGCCAGGTAGTGGACTGTATACGGAGCTATAGGTAGTTGTACTGTTTCCACTGGCCGGTAACTCCTTGGACGTAAAGAGAGAGATCGGTCTGGCTCTTAGTTCCTTGGCAGTCGCATTGTGCCGAAAGAGCTCTGTGGATGACAAGCGAGGAGGTAGATGGATATCTTTAGCCTTAAGATTTCTCATGACTAAGCCAGAGGCACCTGTGAAGGTCCTGCTGGTCCTGCTGTTCTGATCTTGAACGAGTGAGAGGACAGGGTCGGCGCAGATATCCCAGCTGGACCGGCAAAAGGACTGCCGGGCCGCTTGCACAGAATGTGCCTTTGTGCCACCGGTACAGTTGATAACTGGATCCGGTTGCTTTGCTTTTGCCCACCATCCAAGGTCATTAGCTCTGGATGCAGTAGCAGCAGCAGCTGCGGAGCCAGTACCGGCTGTGTTACAAATGGTGGCGTACTGATGCGGCCAACCCGAGAATATCGACAGCGCCGCATCTGCTGATGTAGGGGCAGGCGCTGATGCAGGACATGACACGCTAGAGTTCATTCCAACGTCGCCTCTGTACTGAAGCTGCACGCGAGAGGAGTAGGCGGTAGCTTCTGGCTCCTTACTGGTTATCTCCTTAGTGCTGTTTGCTGTGGAAATCATGGCATCTAAGGGCTCCCACTGCAGATGTAGCTCGGTCAGGAGGTTCCCCTCAGCGTTACAAGAAGAGTTGGTCGGCTGGGAGCTCTCTCCGGGAGACAGGATCTCATCATCTTCCTCGGCCATGTAATCTGTTGGGCCACCATCAGAAGGACACTCTTCCTCCAGCGACGGTAAAGGTTTGTGGCAAGTACCATACAACAGATCCAAGGGTATATGCCTACCAGTATAACTACTATTGTAACCAGCAACCTGCTGTCGATGATGGATATGGCGCTGCGTGGCTGCGCTTTGAAGTTGCTTTGCCTCTACCATCAGAACCTGCAACTCTTCAGGATCTCTCCCATGCCCAACAGCAACATCATCAGAATACGTCAAATCTGCATAGGCGGCGCAGGGGTCAGTTGAGCTCCTCAGAGTACAATAATGTCCTCCTTCTGGGTGTTCTGTGGCTGTACAGGGCTGGAATATCTGAAAGCTGGAAGGATTCATGGCTATCATCCCACCAGGAATGGCAGAAAGCTCGGACATAAACTTTTGATTAGCTGCAATATCACTACTGCTGTATGACGCCCATATTGGAGGAGGCTGCGCCAACGAAGCTGCTGCAGAAGTTAAATGGTCATTCAGCTTAGCCTTCATCTTGATGAGGAGCTGCTGTGCGTGATATTGGACGCAATCATCTTCATCCTCAATGGGGCTTGACACAACTGGTACTGCTTCAGAGCTTGCAGGCAGAGTACTCCCGTCAAAAAATCCTGCATTTAGGAGCGGCGGCGCAGGTATTGGAATTGTTGACGGCTCGAACCGGGGCTGCGCCGTGGCTATCTCGCCCGGAATTGCATGAAGCTCGGAAGCATAGCTGCCTCGCGGCAGCACAGCAGATTTGCAGGGGCTACCCAACTGCCAACACTGTGCGAGTGTCGAAGTTCGGAAGATGGTCGATCCGGAAATGTCTCCGCCAGCAGGCAAATAGCCAACCGCAGCTGCAGGGCCTCCTGTGCCGCCAACGCCGGAAGGCAGAGTCGCCGCCTCAACGATAGGGCTAAGCGGGAAGAAAATGCCGGCCATATTCTGTGAAGCATCCAGGGAGCTGGTGCCACCATATGAGCCGTAGGAGGAGAGCAAGGGGTTACAGAGGTCGGAATAGAGAGCAGAATCCGGTAACTGGTTATACCTGCCCTGTACTGCAGGACACCATGAGGTTGCCAAGTAGCAGCTGGTGCTGCAGCTATTGAGATCAAAATGAGACGGATCTTGCCCTGCTGCAAGCAGATCAAAAGCAGCAACCGCTGCTTCTTCGTCCGGGGAAAGGCAGCAGCTAGTGGCCATGGGTGGCGGAGGCCCCGATGAGATATGGAGTGCAAAGCTTGATTGAACGAATATCAAAGCAAACAGTACAAGTAATAAAAAGGTTATGAAAGGCGTTGGCTAAATTGGCAATAATATAGAGCACAGCAAGGGACCCTGAATAAAAGCAAGGAAGGCTATCAAAACATGCCGCTAAGCTGCCGCTTCACTGGAGGCTGGAGATAACAACAGATGCATGCAGTACTTCTATTCAGATGATGTACTTGGGACTTCACGGAGGCAACAGCCGCACCAGCTTAAATGAGCAATCTTTACAATCTTTAATTTGCACAACAACATGAATTACGGCATAATGACTGAAATTATAGGAAGTAGCCTTTTGAGGGCTCTAGAGTATATCAAGATATATATATACCAATCGAAGGCAGTTCCTTAAACATTTCATTATGAGCAGTACAGTAATCATTTGCCCGCATACTTTGTGAGTGCACTGCACCTTGGTTCGAATTTAGTTCAAAAGAACGGTAGCACCTACTACAAATTTGAATGTAATCTCGGTTCCCGCACTCTATAAGCCTTTTAACTGCTGTACCGTACGCCAGTCCTTCTACTAGCGATACATATTTTTTACTGCATTCATGCACTCTCTCAATTTTCCGAAAAGTACAAGTTAACACATATTTTTATATATACATATATTTATATATAGAAATACGTGTGTATATATATATATATATATATATATATATATATATATATATATAGAGAGAGAGAGAGAGAGAGAGAGAGATACAAACATATATAGAGAGAGAACAGATATAGGTATATTACATGTGTGTTCCTATGTTTGTTTATATACATGTATATATGTAAATACACATGCGTGTGTATATATATAAATACACACATGTATACATAATTTAAGATATATATGTATGTATGTATGTATACGTACAAACATACATGTAATATATATATATATATATATATACACACACACACACACACACATGTATATATGTATATGTACATACATACATGTATGCATATATACATGTATGTATGTATGTATATATATCATACATATGTGTGTGTATATATATACATGTATGTATACAACCCCTGCTATTGCAAACAAATGCAACATAAACAAAACTTTACAAATTAACACATGAAAATACTTAGCTCTTGTATGATACAAATATTGGGTGCAATCTTTTCCTCCCACGTATGTGGCGGGCATTTTCCTTAGACATGAGTATTTCAGGTATTCCATTGCTAATAATGGGTCATAACCTCTAAAAATATAAAACTTGTGTCTTTTCTTGCATGGTATTCTCTCTTTACCCAAAATAGAGAGCTCTTAATTATTAAATTACTTAATAAAAGCTTTTAAGATTTACAAAAATAAACATTAGCAAGTCGATACTTCAAGTCAGTTGGTAGAAATAAATAAATGGATGTGCACAAGCTACCGTATATGTATACAAAGCTTGTCCAAAATTATGAATGCTTTTCAAAAATAATAATTTTTGCACTTTTACCTCAATCTTCCAAGTCCTCTTCACCTATGAAATATCCAATAATAAATTTATAAATAATTATTTCATAGGCATACAAATCCTCACACTACAAAAGATGGGGAGCATAGCCACGCAACATAGCCTTGTAAAGAAGAGAGACAGTACGTGGCTATGCACATGGCTATAGTTGCACGCTGCTATAGCCATGTGCATAGCCGCGTATTGGAAAAAAAATTCAAGACATTCTAGAGAGCTCAAAATATTCCATATCACAAAAGAAGAATCACAAAATGTGATTCCAATATCACAAAAGAATTATCGAATGTATTGTAATTCAATCAAATATGTACTAAATTAAGCTTAACAAATTGAGAAATTGTTTAATGAATTAGGGTGCACTTGGCCCAACGTCTGTCACATCTTTCGTACATACTAATTGGTCTATCTCAAGATCCATATGTCCCATTGCAAGATCAACAACAGATCTATCTCGCTGTGGATTCAACATCCTCATCCTCATCATCATTATTCTTAGATTCAATTCTTTCCTCATTATCTTGGATAGGACCAGTGGCTTCATCTTGATTAGTTGGTGGTATCTCGCATTCTTCATCTCATACTTGACGCTCCACATGTTCATTTTCAACTTCCACTTCATCCATGAGCTCTTGAACATCCCTATTTTGAAAAATATTCTTTGAATGAGGAGCAACTTGTATGACATACCACCATTTCTTGTCATTTATATCCACGTGAAACATAACCTTATAAGAAGAAACACATCGAGTCGATGAGTGTAAATTAAACATGCATAAGGATGATATAATAAAATCTTATGGTTAGAATTTACTTATTCATAATGGTGAGGTAGCACAAATGTCTCTCTCTATTTGCCAAAATTTTGTGGGCCTCCACACACCACATCCTCACATCCAATTTAAAAATTTAGAATGTCCTAAATCTAACCTTTATGATGTTTTGCATCATGCCACAATAATCAAGCATTGCTCCACTCTCTCGCTCAAAGTTTGTCGTAACCCCACAATCTTGGGTATTTCTCTTTGTATCTATATGTTGACTGTGGAAATGCCTTAGTAGGGCAACTTGGTGAGGAGTAGTTGAACTAGAATTTTAATTATCACCCAACTTGTTTTGCTTGTGGCTATTTTTTTTTTGCATTGTATCACTATTTAACACAAGAAGACGATGTGAGCATGATGATGAAGGTGGTGGTGCATGTGGTGAAGATGCAGGTGAAGATCAAGATGAATACGAAGATAATGCATTAATTTAATTAGTTTTTGATGTCTTCATCTTATTCATTTTTGGACATGAACACCTTATATAATTTGCAATATAATCCATGACATTGTATTATAATTATTTTTTATGTTTAAGTAATTAAGTGTTTTAAAAAATGTGATTAAGCAGTGTTTAAATAATGTGATAAAAAAAGCGGGGATAGAATGGGGGAGAGATGTGGAGACACATGTCCCCACATCTCTCCCCGATTTTGTAGCTGGTTTTTTTACAGATAGTCTACGGCTATAGCCGCACGTGGCTATACATGTTGCTACATGCGCAATTATATGTGCGGCTGCTGTGTGCTCATAGCCATGTGTATATCTGCACTTATCATCCATGTAAAGTTTTTTTTTCATAAATAGATTCTTTTAAATTTGTGCGGCTCTAGACATGGCTGTGCCACATGCATGTTCATTAGGCATAAGTACGCCACGAATCACCTTGCCACCATAAAGCCATAAGCATGTGTCAATGCACACCAAATATATTAATATTTGGAATGGTATCACCCATGATATTAACATAATTTGGCATGATGTGAAGACAATCCAGGTATCTCTGAGTTGTCTAATATTTTTTAGAGTCCACACCCAATAACTAGTTGGGTGTTGTCTAACCTTATCTAAGCTAGTCTAAGCACACATTAGGTGGATGCCAACTTTTTCACATGTCTTGGTCATCCCTTGAGTACATCATTAAGCACAATTATGCAGAAAACACGATGATTGGAACAAGTTATTAATTTTTGCTTAGGTAGACAACACATAAGTGAGGGTGGGCAATCTAATCTTTTAGAACACCAATTTAGGAATTTTGGCACTTATCCAAGTGCCATTTTATAAATTCATCTAATAAATAGGTCTATTTCAACATAAAATACATTTTCATCCTTGAATAATGATATATTTTGCCAAAGAAAATGGATATGGATTGTGGCTTTTAGCTGGCTAGACTAGTCTATTATGTTGTCAAACTTATCCACAATCACAAATGTCCTAAAATAACATAACCTTAAAAATATATTGCAAGAAGGTAGTTGTGATGATCTCAAATAGTTAAAAGTAACTTTTTAATTTACAAAATTGTACATGCATGTCAAATCATATTCTTCAACTTTGATTATTTACATTTTAAATGGTCTTAAAAATTACATTTGTAGTGTGGTGGTTCAAGGAATATATTTGTCTTTAAATGAGGAAGATATAATTGAGCAATAGACTCGACTTCTAATGATCAAAATGAATTTAGCTATAAATCTCTGACTTAAATTTGAACCTCTTGTTTAAGGTTAGGCTATCAGGCTCAAACTTAGGTGTGAGCCTATACCTACTAGACAATGCCTTTACCTCTCAAACTTTGTTTGGGAATCTATCCCTAAGTCATGGCCTAAAATTGAGCCTTAAACCTTGATGAAGGCATAGGTTCAAACTGAAGTTTGAGCCTGATGGCCATCCTAGCTATGAGCCTTGAATCAAAGGGTGATGAGGCTCAAACTTAAGTTTAATCAGGCCTATGCCACTTTCAAGGTTCAAGGCTCAAATTTGGATTTCCTTCATCAAGGCTCCAGGCTTAAACATATATATGTATGTATGTATGTATATATATATGTATGTATGTATGTATATATATGTATATATATGTATATACATGTATGTATGTACATGTACGTACATACATACATGTATATATATATATATATATATATATATATATATATATATATATATATATATATATGTATATGTATATGTACATACATACATACATACATACATACATACATACATATATATATATATATATATATATATATATATATACACACACACACACACACACACACACACACACACATACATATGCATATATATATACATATACATACACACACACACACACACACACATATACATACATGTATGTATGTATATACATACATGTATGCATGTATATGTATATACATACATACATACATACATATATACATGTATGTATGTATGTATGTATGTATGTATATATATATATATACCATAGATACATGTGTGTATATATATATACATGTATGTATACAATCCCTACTATTGCAATCAAATCCAACATAAACCAAGCTTTAAAAATTAACACATGAAAATACTTAGCTCTTTTACAATATAAATATTGGGTGCAATCTTCCCCTCCGACATATGTGGGGGGACATATTTCCCACACATGAGTATTTTAGGCATTCCATTGCCAATAATAGTTCATAGCCTCCAAAAATATAAAACTTGTGTTTTCTCTTGCATATGGTACTCTCTCTTTACCCAAAATAGAGAGCTCTTAATTATTAAATTACTTAATTAAAGCTTTTAAGCTTTATAAAAATAAACATTAGCAAGTCTATACTTCAAGTCTAAGTTGGTAGAAATAAATAAATGTATTATACAAGCTAGTGTATGTATACAAAGCTTGTCCAAAATTATGAATGTCTTTCAAAAATAATAACTTCTGCACTTTCACCTCAATCTTCCGAGTCCTCTTCACCTATGAAATATCCAACAATAAATTTATAAATAATTATTTCATAGCACTACAAGAAAACACCATGCTTAACGTCGCTTTCCTAACGTCACACCCAACCATGTACTTAAATAACAAAATAATCTGGCAATTTGTTTCTCCATAATATGACGTGAAAGATCCCGGACCCCTCCGCGCAACGGATTCGGGGGGTGCTAGCACCTGAAGTATCACTTCTTGCGCGGGGCAGGATCCCTCACTCTGGGCCTTGCCCACCACGGATATCCGGACAAGAGACTAATCCCTCGGTTCCAAAACCAAACCCGAAAAAACTTCCCTTGCCCAGAACGCACAGGCAATTCCTCCAGGATATTTTTACTCTAACGTAGTCAGGGTCATTACACTGACCAAACTGATCCGACCGAACCTGTGAGTCTCTTGGTTAGATGAAGGAAGAAACTTGCACTTGGATCATAGAAACCAACGCTTTTTCCCCATCGAGAGGCATAGCCGTTGATTATTTTTCCATAGAACAATTACTATCCGGGATTTACTTCATCTATCGTACTATAACAGAATTGAGTCTCATTTTACGGATCCATCAGTCCAGCCTAACCCCGTCCAGTCCCATGGGTTAGCCAACTGCCCAATTACTGTAGTGATGGGATCCAATTAGAAATTTGGTTAGGTTTTGTCCAGGGTATTCCTCTTCTTCTCATTTATTTTCTTGGATCTCAAATGCCATGGGAATTTCTCTTTTTGCTTTTAATTAATTGCATTCCAATTTCGTGGGTATTCCTCTTTTATCATCAAATATTTCTCATAAAGTAATTTCATCTAAAATAAAATACCCATTAATTCAATATGCTAGGAATTTCTCTTTCTCCATCTAAATGATGGAATTCCAAATGTCATAGGAATTCCTCTTTTAACATTTAAATATTTCTCATAGATAAAATAAATTTATCTAAATTTCATCTTTGAATTTAATTAAAATACCCATTAAGTCCAATATACTAGGAATTTCTCTTTTCTCATCGCAATGATGGAATTCCAAATGTGTTTAAATAAAATACCCATTAATTTCAATATGCTAAAAATTACACTTTTCTCATTTAAATATTTGAATTTCGATATGGTGGGAATTCCTCTTTCAACATTTAAATTTATCTATGCAAAAAGATAAATTTAAGTAAAATTCTTCTTTAGTTTTTAAATAAAATATACATTATTTTAGCATCCCATGTTTTCTCTTACTTCATTGGAATACATGGATTTCCATTGTCATGGGGGATTACTCTTTTTACATAAATGTATTACTAGAAATTTCTCTTTTTCCTAATTAACTATTTATGCATAAACATAAAATCAAATTTTCCATGATTATAATGAAAATCAATCAATTAGTCTAGGATGATTAATCCTAGAATATGGTAGGAAGTCCTCTTTTCATATTATGAATGAAAATGATTTATGTGTTAATTTTTTTTAAAATTTTACGATAGCTTCGCTATTACTGATAATTCTCAATAATTTGAAAGCATAAAGTTTAGTAATATCTCTATGATTAGAATAACCATTAATTGGATCAATGTCCAATTATGGACTTGATTTTTAATTTTTTTATAAATTAAATAGCATAAAAGCATTAAAAATCCAATTATTTGGCGTCTAATTTGACAAGCATAGAAATTACTTTTAGATTAGAGAATTGCTTCATGAGAAGCATCATTTGAATATAGGAATAGGTCATAGGAATGATCATTCTTTGGGGAAGAGAGAGACATGCTTAGAAAAAACATTTAATTTAAGCATAAATGAAAATTTAGGTGTTTTATCACCACAATTCATTAAAGAACTTCAATTGTATTAAAAAGCCATTCAATTGAATGCTTCTCAAGCTTGAGAGGGGTTGAGAAGAGAGAAACATTTGGAGATTAAAGAAAAAAGACCATAAACCACAATTTACCTGCTAGATTACTTGATTCTTTGATCAAAGTAGAGGCCCCCAACCAATCAATTGGTTTGGTATGTTGATGAAGTCTCCAAGGAATATTGAAGAGAGAGAGAGAAGCTCTAATCTCTTCAATTTGTAGAGGATTTTTAGAGGATAATAGAAAATATCATTATTTGAGTATAATACTGGCATGGTATAGTTCTCATTTTTTTTAACAAAGGGCTAAGGATTTATTTATAGGTGAGGGAGGCCTCTAACCAAGTCCAACTAGTTTTTAGAATTTTCCAGGTTCAGTTTGGCTGAATTTGGATAAGATTTGGACGTAGTTTGGCTCCCTTTTAATTTGGTTTGATCTAGGAGAGAGGAGAGATAAAAATATCACAATATTTTTGAGTTTAAAACTCCACCACATATGTGAAATAGGCGCCTCCTTGAAGAGATCCTGTCTCCTTACCAAGGTGTCAAAATTGAATCATTATACCCAAAATATCTCATTTTTTTTTAGTAATACTCATAGTTTTTACTAATAAACCTTGTCCTTAGTCAACTCTTCATCTTATGTGAGCATTTACTCATATTTGGAGATTTTTCTTTTATAAATTGGATTTATCTCCTCCCCACACTTAGATTGATCCCATTGGCCCATAGGAACCTTAATTGGACCATAATGCAAAAATTTCTAAAAATCTAGACCCTTAGGCTAAGGTCCTTTATACTTATTTTCAATTAATTTCAAATGCACATTGGAAAGTTCTTTTTGAATTTCTGTTCCAGGGGAAACCATTTTAGACACTAGGAGGATTTTTATATCAAAAAATAACTCAATTTTAGATTATCTCTCTCTAGACATTTTCTCTCTCTAGGTCAAAACAGGGTAAAACAGAATCTTTCTTTTATTTCAAAGAGGGGAATAATTACAAGATCAAAAGGAGAGGTTCTTACACCTGTACACCACCTCAAAAGCTGGAGGGAGGAATCTTACATCCTACCCCACTTAAAAAACGCGAGATGTCCTCATCTCGTTGATCTCTTTCATCCTCTTCTTCTTCTTCAATCACTTCCAGCGTTACTGCCTCGGAAGTGGACGGCCGATTTTGGAAACATCTCTCCTTGACTTCCCCTATTCTGAGGCGGCGAGTCTGAGGTGAGGGTCTTGCATTACTTTGGATTAAAACTGCACGTTGGTTAGACGGTCTACCTCTGAGATTTCTCTGATTTTGGCGGAAAGAAGCCTAATTACTCTGGAAGGAAGGAGCTGGAGTCGCGAATCTTGATCCTTGATTTTTCCACCCTGAAAACCTGGTTCCAAAAGGTGTTGGGCAATCCATACTGCGATGTCCAAATCCTTGACAGTTATAGCATTTCACTCCCTTGTTCAAGGGTGGAACTTCTGAAGTTGAATTCCAAGCGATTGAGTTCCAGGAAAAGGACATTTCTTCCATTCTAAAACTTCCCATAACCTGGGCTTGACCCTTGTATCTCTTAGACGGTGGAAGGTTGGAATCACCTTTCGGAGCTAAAAACCTTTTGAAAGGTGATGGTGCTGGCTTCGGCGGGACCTTGACATCAAAGGCCTTAGTGAAATCCTTCGCCATCCGCACTACTTCGGCGGCCATGGAAACCGGCTTGGCATTCTTCACTAGGATATTCAAAGGTTCGTTCAGTCCCTGAATGGACCTGGCCATCAGCTGTTCTTCATCCAGTGGTGGAGAGTATTTGAGGAGGAGAGCGAATGCTTGGTGATATACTTCAATAGTTCTGCTCCCCTGGGTTAACTCTAAGAATTCGTTCATCTTTGTTTCCAAAAAGCCGGGAGGACAGAATCTCTTCGTTAGGTAAATTTTGAGATCATTCCATGTTTGAGTGTTTCGATCCACACGGTTTGTCTCGCAGTGGTTTCTCCATGCTACTCTGGCTGTTTCTACTATCTTCAGCCTTGCAAGAGCCATTTTGCTCTTCTCATTGTACCCGGTGACATCGAAGTACTCTTCCATTACTTAGATCCACTTCTCCACAGTCACGCCCAAGTTTTCCCCTTCACCCTTGAAAGGTCCAGGTTGCGATCTATGAAGAGTTTTATGAACATCCAAGTCGAGCTCTTCCTCATTGAGGTGGGGGTTATCATTCCTACCACGACGACCTCAATCCATGATCCTATCAATACAAAAATTCTTGTTAAGTTCTTTTATTTAGGGGATAAAGATCCCTTATATAGAACTCATTAAAACAGATAACAATTCATTCAGAACATATCATTCATATTCTTAACACAATAATGGTCCATCAGACCAAAAATTCCATCTGAACATTCCTCCATGGAAGTTTCAGTTATGCAGGTTTTTAATTTGTCATCCCTTAACTAGATCCACTAGGTCAAGTGTTAACAGTAGCAATCTGTCAGTACAATCCACTAATCTTGTAGTGATTTGCTGAAGTCCTTATTGTCATTCCAGTTACGAACATCATCACAGGGACTCGTCCCATTCATCCTCACTGTGGCTTTGTTCAACTGATCGCTTTTCAACCAAAATTCAGAAATCATCTCAAGGAGAATCCAAATCAACTCATCAATTCTCAATTCAGGAATCATCTCAATCAGAATCCAAATCAACTCATCAATTCTCAGCCAGAATCTTAAAATCATATCAACCACATTCGAATTCATCATCTGGATAACATTTTTACTTATAATTTCAAGGTCTTAGATTTACTCGTATATACTGTTAGTAAAGAGCTACAGTTATACCCTCGGTATATACGGGTAGTCTGACGGTCCTTAGAATTATATGGTAAATACCATCATGACTAGGCCTCACCAAGCAAGTCTTCCATACAAGTGCGGTACTTCATCTGAAGACCTACTTTCAATTTCATGAATCTTCATTCTGAATATCAATTTGTATGAATTTTATCACACAATTATGACCTTTTACTGTTACTTCACAAATTTTGACATTTTTGGCTTTTGAGTTGATCCACTTTAGTCAATTCGCTGCGATACCAGCTGAAAGATCCCGGCCCCCTCCGTGCAACAGATTCGAGGGTGCTAGCAGCGGAAGTAGCACTTCTTGTGCAGGGTAGGATCCCTCAGTCGGGGACTCACCCACGAATATTCGAACAAGACACTAATCCCTTGGTTCTTCCAAAACCGAACCTGGAAAAACTTCCCTCGCCCAGAAAGCACAAGCGATTCCTCCAGGATATTTTTACTCTAACGTAGTGAGGGTCATTATACTGACCAAACTGATCCGACCAAACCTGTGAGTCTCTTGGTCAGATCAAGGAAGAAACTTTCACTTGGATCAAAGAAACCAACGCTTTTCTCCCCATCGAGAGGCACAAGCCAATGATTCTTTTTCCATAGAACAATTACTATCCGAGATTTACTTCATCTATCGTACTATAACAGAATTGAGTCTCTTTTTACGGATCCATCAGTCCAGCCCCGTCTAGCCCCATGGGTTAGCCAACCACCCAGCTAATGTAGTGATGGGATCCAATTAAGAATTTGGTTAGGTTTTGTCCCGTGTACCAGGGAAAAGAGTTCCTAGGCTCCCTAGCCGGATATTCATGCAAATTTAATGCGAGTCACACCACTTACACACCCACCAATATAAAATTACCTTTTTCACAGATTCAGTTATCTTTAAAACAATCATTTAATGAAACCATAGTGTCACTAATCATAATCCTCCAAAATATCCGGTTGAATCCTAATTTTCAACAAATCATTCCTTTATCGGTGTACCTATGGCATCATTGGCAACCAGAACGCTCACCACTTGTCCCTCAATAGCTCCTAGCTCATAGTACCCAACAATATAATCACTTATAAAAATCAAGATAGAATCTCCGTTGAAGATTAGCAAGATCAACCAACATATAAAAGAGCCATGGACTCATCCGTTGAGGACCAGCAAGGTTAATCAACCAAATCCATGCCCGGTTTCAGAAAACAACTCTTACTCCTTGTTCCAATATCTTCCGTGACACACGTGTGGGTATCTTTGGTGACCCAGAGCCCGAGCACCGTATGGTCAGCACCCTCTAGAATCCTTCGCAGGTGACCTAGCGCTTCACTCATAGGCCGCTTCCTTGGTCCCTCATCCACAGCACAGCGGAAGCTCACCATTTAAATCAAACCGAGGTTGGTCAAGACCTCGGCTAGCCTTGCTATGCGAGATGTCCTCCATTGACTCTTCGTCAGCTGTTGCAACTTTATCAGTTAGGTCACCACGACCTCATACACAAGACGGTCAAAATGCTTCCCCAATATTTTTGACATAAAATAGTCATTTAAAAAACAGGTCATAAATACAGTTCCTATAATGAACTCTCGTCTTTCAATTGTTCCACATCCGTCCACATTACTTAATCCATATCCAATTCATATGTATACCCATTCTCATCCAATCACATCATTTTCCATCTCATCACATCTTTCCTCATTTATTCTCATCACATCTCATCCACTCGCATCAACCCATATTCACATCCCATCACACCTAATTCATTTCACATCTGTCTCAATTTACATCACATCTCGTCTCATTCATTTCCCATCTCATCTCATTCATTCTTATCCTGATTCACATCACATCACATCTCATCCATTCACATCCCATATCATACATTTACATCTGATTTGCATGACATCACATCTCATTCATTCATTCACATCGATATCACATCCTTTCACATACACATCCACATCCATTCTTCCACATACATATCCACATCCATTCTTCCACATACACATTCGTAATCATTCTTTCAGATACACATCCACATCTATTCTTCCACATACACATCCACATTTATTCTTCCACATACACATCCACATCCATTCTTCCACATACACATCCACATTCATTCTTCCACATACACATCCACATCCATTCTTCCACATACACATCCACATTCATTCTTCCACATACACATTCACATCCATTCACATTCTATCACATCCCATACACATCTTTTTCATTCTATCGCATCTCGTTTACATCTTATCACATCCTATCACATCTCATACACATCTTATCGCATCCTATTTTCACCTTATCTCATCCATTCACATGCTATTCCCATTTAATAGCTTTTTCTAGGTTGATCACGATAAATAGACTTTTTGTAAATTTTTGCCAATTGCTTGGCCTAATTAAAGGTTCTTTTTCTCAATGACTATTTCCATATTCATTCTCAAATTCTCAAATAAATTATATTCAATATTCCTCTTTTGAATAAAAGAATTCATGGGATTTACAGAAATCAATTCTACCCATATTTTCACTTTTGATAAATAATCATAAATTGAGTTATACTAAAAATTTCTCTTCTTCTCATTTATTTTCTTGGATCTCAAATACCATGGAAATTCCTCTTTTTGCTTTTAATTAATTGCATTCCAATTTCTTGGATATTCCTCTTTTATCATCAAATAATTCTCATAAAAGTAATTTCATATAAAATAAAATACCCATTCATTCAATATGCTAGGAATTTCTCCTTTCCCACCTAAATGATGAAATTCCAAATGTCATAGGAATTCCTCTTTTAACATTTAAATATTTCTCATAGATAAAATAAATTTATCTAAATTTTATCTTTGAATTTATTTAAAATACTCATTAATTCCAATATACTAGGAATTTCTCTTTTCCCATCTCAAGATTTGGACCTAGTTTGGCTCCCTTTTGATTTGGTTTGATCTAGGAGAGAGGAGAGAAAAAAATATCATAATATTTTTGAGTTTAAAACTCCACCACACATGTGAAATAGGCACCTCCTTGAAGAGATCCCTTCTCCTTACCAAGGTGTCAAAATTGAATCATTATACCCAAAATATCTCTTTTTTTTAGTAATACTCATAGTTTTTTACTAACCTTGTCCTTAGTCAACTCTTCACCTTATGTGAGCATTTACTCATTTTTGGGGATTTTTCTTTTATAAATTGGATTCATCTTCTCCCCACACTTGGATTGATCCTATTGGCCCATATATAGGAACCTTAATTGGACCATAATCCAAAAATTTCTAAAAATCTAGACCCTTAGGCTAAGGTCCCTTATACTTATTTTCAATTAATTCCAAATACACATTGGAAACCATTTTAGACACTAGGAGGATTTTTATATCCAAAAATATCTCAATTTTGGATTATCTCTCTCTAGATATTTTCTCTCTCTAGATCAAAACAGGATAAAATAGAATCTTTCTTTTATTTCAAAGGGGAATAATTACAAGATCAGAAGGGGAGGTTCTTACACCTGTACACCTCAAAAGCTAGAGGGAGGAATCTTACATCCTACCCCACTTAAAAAACGCGAGTCCATCAGACTCAAAATTCCATCTGAACATTCCTCCATGGAAGTTTCAGTTATACAAGTTTTTAATTTGTCATCCCTTAACTGGATCCACTAGGTGTTAACACTAGCAATCCGTCAGCACAATCCACTAATCTCGTAGTGATTTGCTGAAGTCCTTATCGTCATTCCAGTTACGAACATCATCACACAGGGACTCGTTCCATTCATCCTCATTGTGGCTTTGTTCAACTGATCGCTTTTCAACCAAAATTCAGGAATCATCTCAATCAGAATCCAAATCAACTCATCAATTCTCAACCAGAATCTTAAAATCATATCAACCACATTCGAATTCATCATCTGGATAGCATTTTTACTTATAATTTCAAGGTCTTAGATTTACTCATATATACTGCCAGTAAAGAGCTGCAGTTATACCCTCGGTATACACGGGTAGTCACACAGGCATTGTATTTATAAGGTAAATACTATCATGAATAGGCCTCAAGCAAGTCAAGGATTTCCATACAATTGGGGTACTGAAGACCTACTTTCAATTTTATGAATCTTCATTCTGAATATCAATTTGTATGAATTTTATCACACAATTACAACCTTTTACTGTTACTTGACAAATTATTGACATTTTTGGCTTTTCAGTTGATCCACTTTAGTCAATTTGCTCTAATACTAGCTAAAAGATCCCGGCCCTCTTCGCGCAACGGATTCGGGGGTGGGGTGCTAGCAGCGGAAGTAGCACTTCTTGCACGGGGCTGGATCCCTCACTTGGGGCCTTGCCCACGGATATCCGCACAAGAGACTAATCCCTCAATTCTTCAAAAATCAAACCCGAAAAAACTTCCCTCGCCCAGAAAGCACGAGCGATTCCTCCAGGATATTTTTACTCTAACGTAGTCAGGGTCATTTTTACTGACCAAATTGATCCGACCGAACCTATGAGTCTCTTGGTCAGATCAAGGAAGAAACTTGCACTTGGATCATAGAAACCAACGCTTTTCTCCCCATCGAGAGGCACAGCCATTGATTCTTTTTCCATAGAACAATTACTATATGGGATTTACTTCATCTATCGTACTATAACAAAATTGAGTCTCTTTTTACGGATCCATCAGTCCAGCCTCAGTCTCATGGGTTAGCCAACTGCCCAACCACTGTAGTGATGGGATCCAATTAGGAATTTGGTTAGGTTTTATCCCGGGTACCAGGGAAAAGAGTTTCCAGGCCCCCTAGCCGGATATTCATGCAAATTTAACTCCACACACCACTTACACACCCAATATGAAATTACCTTTTTCACAAATTCAATTATCTTTAAAACAATCATTTAATGAAACCATAGTGTCACTAATCATAATCCTCCAAAATATCTAGTTGAATCCTAATTTCCAATCATTCCTTCATCGGTGTACCTATGGCATCATTTTGGTAGCCACCAGAACGCTCACCACCTGTCCCTCAGGGGCCTTTTCGATAGTTCCTAGCTCATAGTACCCGACAATATAATCACTTATAAAAATCAAGATGGAATCTCCGTTGAAGATCAACAAGATCAGCAAGATCAACCAACAGCTTCATATAAAAGAGCCATGGACTCATCCGTTGAGCACCAGCAAGGTCAATCAACCAGATCCATGCCCGATTTCACAAAACAACTCTTACTCCTTGTTTCAATATCTTCCCCGACGCATGTGTGGGTATCTTCGGTGGGACCCAGAGCTCGAGCACCATATGGTCAGCACCCTCTAGGATCCTTCGCAGGTGACCTAGCACTTCACTCATAGGCCGCATCCTTGGTCCCTCATCCACCGTACACCGGAAGCTCACCATTTAAATCAAACCGAGGCTGGTCAAGACCTCGGCTGACCTTGCTACGGGAGACGTCCTCCATTGACTCTCCGTCTCAGGTGTTGCAATTTTATCAGTTAGGTCACCACGACCTCATTCACAAGACGGTCAAAATGCTTCTCCAACATTTTTGACATAAAACAGTCATTTAAAAAATAGGTCATAAATACAGTTCCTATAATGAACTCTCGTCTTTCACATTGTTTCACACCGTCCACATTACTTAATCCATATCCAATTCATATGTATACCCATTCTCATCCAATCACATCATTTTCCATCTCAACACATCTTTCCTCATTTATTCTCATCACATCTCATCCACTCGCATCAACCCATATTCACATCCCATCACACCTCATCCACTCGCATCAACCCATATTCACATCCCATTACACCTCATTCATTTCACATCTGTCTCAATTTACGTCACATCTCATCTCATTCATTTCACATCTCATCCACTCGCATCAACCCATATTCACATCCCATCACACCTCATTCATTTCACATCTGTCTCAATTTACATCACATCTTGTCTCATTTATTTCACATCTCATCTCATTCATCATTATCCCGACTCACATCACATCACATCTCATCCATTCACATCCTATATCATACATTTACATCCGATTCGCATGACATCACATCTCATTCATTCACATCCCGATTCACATCACATCACATCTCATTCATACACTCATATCGATATCACATCCTTTCACATACACATACACATCCATTCTTCCACATACACATCCACATCCATTCTTCCACATAACACATCCGCATTCATTCTTCCACATACACATCCATATCCATTCTTCCACATACACATCCAAATCCAATCTGCCACATACACATCCACATCCATTCTTCCACATACACATCCACATCCATTCACATTCTATCACATCCCATACACATCTTATCACATCCATTTTCATTCTATCGCATCCTATTTTCACCTTATCTCATCCATTCACATGCTATTTCCATTTAATAGCTTTTTCTAGGTTGATCCCGATAAATGGACTTTTTCTAAATTTCTGCCAATTTCTTGGCCTAATTAAAGGTTCTTTTTCTCGACGACTATTTCCATATTCATTCTCAAATTCTCAAATGAATTATATTCAATATTCCTCTTTTGAATAAAAGAATTCATGGGATTTACATAAATCAATTCTACCCATATTTCCACTTTTGATAAATAATCATAAATTAAAATATACTAAAAATTCCTCTTCTTCTCATTTATTTTCTTGGATCTCAAATACCATGGGAATTCCTCTTTTTGCTTTTAATTAATTGCATTTCAATTTCGTGGGTATTTCTCTTTTATCATCAAATATTTCTCATAAAGTAATTTCATCTAAAATAAAATACCCATTAATTCAATATGCTAGGAATTTCTCTTTTTCCATCTAAATGATGGAATTTCAAATGTCATAGGAATTCCTCTTTTAACATTTAAATATTTCTCATAGATAAAATAAATTTATCTAAATTTTATCTTTGAATTTAATTAAAATACTCATTAATTCCAATATACTAGGAATTTCTCTTTTCCCATCTCAATGATGGAATTCCAAATGTCATAGGAATTCCTCTTTCACCATTTAAATATTTCTCATAGATAAAATAAATTTATCTTTGAATTTAAATAAAATACCCATTAATTTCAATATGCTAAAAATTACACTTTCCTCATTTAAATATTTGAATTCCAATATGGTGGGAATTCCTCTTTCAACTTTTAAATTTATCTATGCAAAAATATAAATTTAACTAAAACCCTTCTTTAGTTTTTAAATAAAATATACATTATTTTAGCATCCCAAGTTTTCTCTTACTTCATTGGAATACATGGATTTCCATTTTCATGGGGATTACTCTTTTAACATAAATGGATTACTAGAAATTTCTCTTTTTTCCAATTAACTATTTATACATAAATATAAAAATCAAATTTTCCATAATGAGAATCATTCAATTAGCCTAGGATGATTAATCCTAGAATATGGTAGGAAGTCCTCTTTTCCTATTATGAATGAAAATGATTTATGTGTTAATTTTTCAGAAAATTTTGCCATAGCTTCGCTGCTATTACTGATCATTCTCAATAATTTGAAAGCATAAAGTTTAGTAATATCCCTATGATTAGAATAACTATTAATTGGATCAATATCCAATTATGGACTTGATTCTTAATTTTTCTATAAATTAAATAGCATAAAAGCATTAAAAATTCACCTATTTGGCCTTTAATTTGAGAAGAATAGAAATTACTTTTAGATTAGCAATGCAACTGGATCCCCAGTTAACAGAAGGAAAAGACCCACATGGGCCTTAAAATTGAGCTATTTGGGTCACTATGCACTGGCATTCCATGGCTCCATCATAAGGAAGTTCACATTGCGTATGGAAAGATAGCTCTGCAGTACCACAACCCAGAGTGCTTGCATATTTTGGAGGATGCAAAAGTCAAGGAAAAACTAGAGAAATTTGGCCTAGGGAAGGGCCTAGGGCAGATGGCAAAATGTCTCCCCCAAACCATTGATACATAGTTGTGTGCAAAGTACCTCAAGACATACGACAAGGCCACTAAGAGAGGAAAGGTAACTAAAGCAGATGGAACCTCAGAGAAGGTTTTAATCACAGAAGAATTGATACACCACCACCACTTAAGATACACTCTCATAATTATGAAAAGATGTCCCTAGACACCATGCTGAAGAAAAGCTCTTACAACTCCAACGGGGCTGAGTACGACAACATCAGGGATGAGGTGACAGAAAAGGCCTACAGAGTAATGTCACTCATAATGAAAGTAAAGCCAGTAGATAGGTACAACATGGCCCCCCTTAACAGGATAGCCAAAGTACATGAAGAAAGAGAAAATGAATGGGCTTATTACATCCATAGAGAAATGGAGAATTATCTAAAGGCACACCAATCAAAGGTATGCAACCCGTATTTGATGACACAGGTGCTGAATCACATAGTTTAGCAGCCTCTTCCAGATCCAGAACCAGAAGAATGGATGCAACTGGCAATACAGATAGCACCACCACCACTTACCTATAAAGAAATGCAGGAAGGACAAGCCATATTAATCGAAATAAAGGAAATCATGAAGGATCTTAAGAAAGGGAGAAAGAAGAAAACTGAAAGGAAGATGAGAGGAATTATGCCTGACGTTGCTGAGGAAACACAAAGAATAGAGGCCGAGCTAGCCCGGGAAATAGCATCATACCAGGAAGTACTAGGGTAGTAGGAAGTAGCAAGTCTCAGCTTATCAGCACCTCCAGCAGAGGGGATGGCAGCACAGACACATCATCAAACCCCCCCT